>NC_142623.1:27807786-28110816 GCF_059453375.1 Lepisosteus platostomus
GTGTCTCTGATTAAGAAAGTGCTACTAAGACTTGCATTGCATCAGGTTGCATTGTGCAGCCTCTGTATCATTTGTGCACTGTGCTCACAAAACTACATGCTGTTGCCTTTTTTAGTTTTTTTTTGTGTGTATATTTTTGCAAGGTTTCAAATTACTCTATGGCCCTTTAACATTCCCCATTCTGGATCAGTAATTTATTTCTGTCAACCATTTCCATGAAACTTATAGTGATACAGAAAATAATGCCACCCATGTAAAATGGTACACAGAACAAGTTAGTGTTTAATTTTGTTAATATTCTTTAATTTCTTAACTTAAGCTACTTATAGAAAAGGCGCTTTTTATAAGAGCATAAGAAAGATTACAGGTCCTTGAAGTTCATTTGGTTGCTAGTAGCTACAATATTCCAGGATCTCATTTGGCTGTTTCTTGAAAGAAGCCAGGGTATCAACTTTGACAGCATGGTTGAGTACGTTCTTCGAATAACTCTGTGCAAAAAAAAATCTTGCTTACTCCGTTGTTTTTCATGTTTTTTTTATATTTGAAATGGTTAAAAAATTCTAGAAATCATGTATGTTTTTCTTTAGGCAACACATTAGTCTCTTAAAATTGATAAAAATAGTCTTTTAAAATTTATAAAGGTATTATTAGTACTGTGGAAATGCAGGAAATGTAAGAGAAATGTTATGGATATTACCATCTCCTTCAGTTTTTTCCAGATACCAGTAAGTAAAGTACCTTATAATACAGTAACTAAATATTGTCTTTGCAGTGGGACCTTGTCTGTGAAAATGAATGGAAAGGCCCTCTGACATCCTCCATCTTATTCTTTGGCGTACTAACTGGAACATTTGTGTCTGGGCAGCTGTCTGACAGGTAATACTTGAACACTGTTCTGTTCAGTAAACTGTCACGTTCATTTGGTATCTCTAATTTGTCGGTTGTTTGAAATTCAGTACTGTCCTGCAGCTCCAAGGCAGCCAGCAATTCTGATCTCACCCAGCCCTGCACTTGGTTCAGCTTCTTTTTTTAGCAGATGCTACAATATAGTCCTTATAAATCCAAAAAACGGTTGTCTTTGTAACCAATTATGTAATTTGTAATGTTGTTTTATATTTATAAGTTTTATCTGAAAATGCAATATATGTTTAATGTCATACAGTAGCAGTACATTTTACAATATATTTTCTAAGTCTGTGTGCAGTTCTGTACTTCAATAATAATAATAATTGCTTACACTTACTGTATATACCACTTTTCTGGACACTCCACTCAAAGCGCTTAACAGGTAATGGGACTCCCCTCCATCAACACCAATGTGCAGCCCCACCTGGATGATGCAACGGCAGCCATAGTGTACACAGTACGCTCACCACACACCAGCTGTCAGTGGGGAGAACAATGGAGTGATGAGGCCAATTCATAGATGGGGATTATTAGGAGGCCATGATTGGTAAAGGCCAGTGGGAAATTTGGCCAGAACACCAGGGTAGTACCCCTACTCTTTTTAAAAAACAATGTGGTATTTTTAATGACCACAGACAGTCAGGACCTTGGTTTTACATCTCATCTGAAGCATATTGCCTTTTTACAATATAGTGTCCCTGTCACTATACTGGAGCATTAGGACCCACACGGACCACAGGGTGAGCATCCCCTACTGGCCCCACTAACACCTCTTCCAGCAGAAAACATGTTTTTTCTGGGAGGTTTCCCATCCAGGTACTGACCAGGCTCCTACATGCTTAGCTTCAATCAGCTGCCAGTTGTGAGTTGCAGGGTGATATGACTATTGGCACTGTTCGTGCTTTCACATGAACTGTATAGTGCAATTTAATGTTTCAGAACAAGCGTACAATTGATTTGAATGATTGTTTGCTACTTCAATGACTGTTTACCTTGTGCATTTTGTTTCACTTGGCAAATGAAATTGCATTTATCGTTGGCCCTGAATCATCTTTTTAACTGTGAGTATTAAGTTATTATTTCTTATTTTGTAGGTTTGGAAGGAAACTAATTCTGTTTGCTACAATGGGAGTTCAGACTCTTTCCAGCTTTATCCTGGTCTTCTCTCCATCATGGGTGGTGTTCTGCTTGTTGTTTTTCATTGTGGGGATGGGACACATCTCCAACTATGTGGCAGCATTTGTACTGGGTATGCAGCTGATCTCCCTCCCATTTTGAAACCCGCTGCTCAATTACTGCAATCATTCCACCTGCTTCTGTTTTGACTGCAACAGTTCTGAATTTCTCTACCAATCTTGTGTTAAAGGAACAGAGCAGTATTGCAATTTGTATTTCTAACTGTGGCATCTGAGAAACAGCTGTGTTTGGTACTGTTGACCTATTCTCGTACTTGTGCTGGACTATAGTTTAAATCTGAAAACTACAATTAGTGAGAGAATGGTCTTTAAATCATTAATATCTTAATTATGCTTTTAATTGTCTATAAGCAAAGTAGGTTGGTGCTGAATTAAAATATACTAATTTCACAGTCATTATCATGTGATCAAACATATTTAGACATGCTATATACAAATTGGTTCAAATATGTTTAAGTTTTAAAGAAAATGTATTGTCTGTCAACAGGAACAGAGATATTAAGCAAATCCATTCGTATTATTTATTCCACTCTGGGAGTGTGCGTTTTCTTTGCATTTGGATACATGGCATTGCCTTTGTTGGCATTTTTTATAAGAGGCTGGAGGATGCTGCTGTTGGCCTTAACTTTGCCTGGGCTGCTCTACATTCCTCTGTGGTGGTAGGTCTATAATATATGGGTTTCATTTATGTTTGAGCAAATCCAAACAGTATTTATTTGATTACAGATGTTAATTGCTCTATTAACCAGGAATCTATTTCCTTAAAATGTAAGGTCATTCATACCTTTACTTTGCATGCTTCATCTCCCCAATGATTTGCACACATCAGTCACAGATGTTTCATTGTTTTACACTTAATGATTCTTTTCATTTTTATAATTTATTATTTTTAATTTGTTTTCCTTCAAATTGCTGAAAAAATCCAATGCTAACATATAACTGTTGATATGGCAGCAACCCATCACTGTATAGTCTATCTAGCTTTTGTGGTTTCAAATTCTTGTGCTCATTATGTAATATTCTATCCTTACCGTTAATCATTTCTAACAGCTTTCTGTGATGCAGGTTCATTCCTGAGTCTCCACGGTGGCTGCTGTCTCAGGGCAGAGTGGAGGAAGCTGAAGCCATACTGAGAAAGGCTGCCAGAATGAACAGGATCACTGCACCAGATGCCATATTCCATCCTATTCAGGTAGGGACCTTCCTCATCTCTGTTCCACTGAACAAACTATTGCTTCAAAACTTTGGCCAATTTCCATTTCAGGAAGCACACCTTTTATTCCATTAAGAGACAAAAAAAACATCTGCAGAAAATAGTGTTTCACTTGTTGACCACTGAGTAGTATACAAGAAATTGTCGTGTGATTAGAGTACAGTACCTAGCATGGCCTATAAAATATTTGATTCTAAGAGTTGTAATTTCTTCTGTGGCAGGTGTATTCTGGGCCAGTTAAGTGAACAGTACCAAAGCTGGTTTGTTAGAGATTCAATTCTTAGACTTTGCATATCAGTGCTGTTACATGTAATCATGTTCAATGCAAGTATAAGCAGTCAAGACCATTCCTCACACAACAGCTGTGATGTATCTTTACATTTTTTCTCTTCAAATGCTTAAAAGAAATTGAACAGAAAAGAGGAAATCGAAAAGACTCCTTTATATCTGGAGATTTTATATCTGAGATTATCACAGAACATTACAAATGAAACAGACACTTGTAAAGTTTGCATACAGTTTGTCTGAATCCTAAATCCCACATTGTTGAAACAATCATCACTACCATGTGAGGCACGTGGATGAAAAGGGAAGGATACAATTAGCATCAAACATCACAAGCCCTGGCATACATTTCACATGAGCACAAATACTTTACTGTTACAAACACACAGTCGATATTGTAACAGTTCCCTGTATCAATTAGTGTTCAAGTAGTGATCAAGAGTGTTATTAATGTTTCTCCTTACGTTGTCATCATTATACACTACTTGTTTCGGGTTTAAATAGCAATGTTTGATAGTGTCATTGCTAATCTGAACACAAGTGAGGCTGTAGCCTGACTTAGGGCGTGGAGTAGTTGGAGTCTAATGTGAGAGAGTTGGTGAAGTACTTTTTTGAGAAGAATTAGTTTGGCAAATCAGTGCATTTCTCAAGCTTTGGTCTGAATTTTTAAGGTGATGGGTTAAGGCTGCATAATTTTGTGTGTGTGTGTGGTGTTTCATTTTGTTTTCTCCCAACTCCTTACATAAACTTTTTTAAATGTTTTTTTTCTTCTTTTCAACTTGTTGTCAGAACATTTCAATAAATGATCAGATCTCCCATGGAAAGGCATTTGTTTTGACATAGAGTATATGGAGATATAACCATATGAATACAAAATATTTAGATTTATATTGTTGAGCAGAAAGGTGACACAGTGGTTAGTCTTTCTGCACTGGAACCCTGGGTTCAATTCCAGACCTGGTGCTGTCTGGGTGGAGGGACTTATAATGTTCTCCATGTGTTCACATGGGTTTCCTCGGGGTCTTCCAGTTTCCTTCCTCTGTCCACAGTCCCACTGTCTTAACATACTGGCAGGTTAATTGGCTTCTGAGAGAAATGGCCTTGGTGTGGGTGTGAGTGCATCTGTGTATGTATCTTTGTGTGCTACACAATGATGGACTGAGATACTGTCCAAGATGCTTGCCAGGATAGGCTCTGGGCCACTGTAACCCTGAGCTGAATGAAACCCGTAAATGGATGTCTGGATGGATTTATTAATGTAGTAATAATAATAAAATAGTTAGGCATGAATGGGGCATTCAACTCCAGTAGAGATGCTAAGAGGCTCACACATGAATATTCCCAATACTCTGAAGTGCTTCTTAGTTGAACATTAAGACCATGTAGGGTCATGAATTCTTTTGTCATTCATGGCAAAAGACAAACATTGTGCAGTAACCTCATTTGAACCCCTGCAATATCGCTAAAGAAAAAATATTGAAAAGATTTATCTTGGATATGCATTGTATTTAATTAAATATTTTTTTATATCTGTTTTATACAAACAGCTGTCCAAATGATTTTTGCACAATAGGTTGTTTAGAAATGATGGGGAAACAATTTTGTGATGCATTATACAGTACAAAAAAGCCACATGTTCGCTCAACATATTTGACATTTTATTAAAGATATAGAACAATGTGTAGGACACCAAAAGTACAGGTCTAAGTTGTTTTACGACATGTGTTCTGTAGGCTAATGAAACGACTTCTGAAAAAGCTCGCCCTCACAATGTCTTTGATCTTCTGAGGACCAGTAACATCTGCTGCGTCACTGTTGTGTTGTGTCTTGTGTGGTAAGTACCAGAATCATACTGCATAATGCATTTATGTACAATCCATCATAATTTTCTACTTTTGAATAATTGGTGTGTCCATGATGATATTAGATCAGATAAGCAGTTAATGCCTCCTCAAAATCTGAAAGCATTCAGGACAACTGTTTGTGCAGGAAAAGGGAGCCATATGTCAGACTGTTTACACAGTCCTGTCATTAGGGAAGAGTTCAGCAATGTAGGAAGCAGGATGCAGGTACTGTGCTTATTATAATTTTCACATAACATTAATATTGATACTCTTTAGGCCTTTATCTCTTCAGAAACACCTGATACACATGGGGAGAATTCAACATCTGTTCCTGCAGTCAGCTCACTACAATATGTCAGAAACGTGTTTATTGTTTTTAATCAAGTTAAAGCTAAGTGAGGATTTTTCTGACATTGTACTAAAGTTTGCAAACTGTGTACTCCAACCCTAAAAATACCCCTGCCTTCTTCTTTTCAGGATGATACTATCTATGGGATACTTTGCCTTATCACTGAACACTTCCAACTTGCATGGAAACCCCTATCTCAACTGCTTTTTCTCTGCGGCCATTGAAGTCCCAGCATATTCTGCTGCTTGGCTGCTCCTCCGGTTCTGTTCAAGGCGATTATGCCTTTTCTTCACACTTTCCTTAGGAGGAGGAGTGCTTCTTTTCATTCACCTTATACCACAAAGTAAGACTTTAAGCCACAAATATTGGCACTGTTCCTAGACATATCCCAAAACATATTTGGAATATAGGAAAATTTGTTTGTGGATTTTTTTTAAAATCCAACCAGTTTTGGTTCACAAACTAACCAATTAACATTTTATTAGTTGTTCTGAATAGAGTTTCATATAAAAGCCTGAGAAAGGACAGGGGTGCCCAACACTGTTCGTCAAGAGCTGCTGTCCAGCAGTTTTTGCAGGGCTCTATAAATCTCCAGCTTTCCAAGAGCAAGGAAAGGCTTTGATTTGTTCATTTCAGCAAATAATGAATGCTAAAAAATATCAATTAGGTACTTTTAAAAAACCTTCTGTATGTTTTTTAGTGGCATTAAAGTAATTAAATTTTTTTTTTCATTTTCTCAGATTTAATTTCCTTAGCAATCGCTCTAGAGATGCTGGGGAAGTTTGGAATGACATCTGCATTTTCCATAGTTTATGCGTTCACAGCCGAGCTGTACCCCACAGTGGTGAGGAACATGGCTGTGGGAGCTTGTTCCATGTTTTCCAGAATAGGGAGCATCATTGCTCCCTACTTCACCTACATGGGTAAATCTTTAATCCGTGTACCCTTCTTATTAACAGCTTTCACAAGAAAAAAGATACAAAACCCGCACTGGGGAATTATCTTGATATTGGTACTGTATACTGTATATTTATTTGCAGCAAAGCTAATACAGTCGTTGCTCCAATCTGAACTAAATACTGTATTCATGCTGTACAGCACTTTCTTACTTTATCAGTGTGTTTTTTTCAGTGAATTAAAAAGGTGGTCATTTTAAGTTTGACAAACAATTATTTTGACCATTTTCAGTACCAGGAACTGAAAAATAAGGATGAAAAACATGTGGTTAATTCTCTAATTCAGTAAGTGCTAATTTTAACCATCAATTCAGTAGCAAAGTACAAAATAAATATGATCAAGCTTAGTTGTAATGAATTTTGTCTTCCCACAAAGCTTCATATGTTAAAATACAGACAGTTTTCCATTATGGGGACAGTGCGGTGGCTTTTTGGCTAAGGATCAGCGCCTGTGGATGGAAGGTTGCCGTTTCATATCCTGCGGCCAGCAGAGGAATCCTACTCTGTTGGGCCCCTGAGCAAGGCCCTTAACCCCAACTACACCGTGGGTGCCATATAAATGGCTGACCCTGTGCTCTGACCCCCAGATTCTCTCCCTGTCTGTGTGTCTCATGGAGAGCAAGTTGGGGTATGCGAAAAGACAAATTCCAAATACAACAAATTGTATATGACCAATAAAGTGATCTTAGAAATAATAATAATTTTCTTATGAAGTGTACCTGTAGGTGTGTTGATTTCAGGATCTGGTTCTGTTTCACAGGATCTCATGACAAGTTTTTGCCTTACATTCTGATGGGAAGTCTGACAGTTTTCTCAGGGGTACTGGCCCTTCTGTTACCTGAAAGTTTTGGAATGCCTCTCCCTGACACCATTGTACAAATGCAGAAAATAACATGGTAAGATTTCTTTTTTGACTGTGAAGGTCTGTTGAGAATTTGTTCAAAAATTGTTTGCTAAAATGCTGTCAGCTTTATCATTTTCAAGTTATATGTGGAAAGGCATCATAATATCTATTATTTTCAGATTTAGTATTTTAGAAATATTAAAACACTCATGGTGTTATTCAGATATTATAATGTTCTTTACATAAGACTTATAATTTTTTTAAATTGGCTCCTTGCACCTTTTTTGTTTTCTGAATGAAAGTTTAAAATCATGTCAGGGAACAACTTATTTTACCTTTTTTTTCCTCTTTAGGTGTAAGAGGACAAAAACGTCTTATAATCTTAACGATAGAGTTGAAGTGGAACCAAATAATTCTGCGGTTTTCGAAACTGAGACACTGTGATGGGATCCTTTTGGAACTTTGAATCCTTGGGACAAACCAAGTCCAAGTCTATACATTATACACAGTGCCATGAGCACAATTCAGGGAAAACATGTTCTGATACACTTGACTGTACTGACCATATAGTATAGAAGTTTTGTTGTATTCTACTCAGAAATATGGAGAGACAGGCACATAATAACAGTTTAATATTTTATTGAATCCAAGATATTATACTTTGTGCTGCACTGAATAGGCAGTTCATGACAATTAAGCTAATATCTGACAAGGAAAGAAATTAATATTTTAGCCCTTCATTGAAGCCTTACCTCTAAAGCAGTACAAGTTTTGCCAGTAACCATTTTATGGTGATTTGGAATCACCATAAATCAGTGATCTGGAATATTTGATTTAACTTCATGTTGGTTTTAGAGCTTATACGGTATCTTAAATGTGTCACAATCAAAAAGAAAAATTGCCTCAAACGTGACTTTGTCTACCTCAGAAAAAGGATTACATTATGATAAGTTTTAGTGCTTTAAGTATTTGGGAAGTACGCCACTGAATGTGTCTGAAACATTTTGAGGTCGGCAGTTCCAAACAGTAATGTTAACACCTACCTCATTCTGCGTACGAATTTAAATATTCTGCATAATTTTAAATACTTTTAAATGAATTATTTTAATCAGCAGTAAAGAAAACATTTTCATAATAGGGGGTGATTTGTCAGAACACAAATGCAAGAGAAATGCTGCTGTGAAAAATGATGAAGTGCCGTCAAAGCGGCGCCTCGGCTTTATATAGAAAAGCGGGAATTGCGGGAATATAGAAAAGCGGGAAAAGCAGGAATAAGCTCATTAACATAGATCACAAAAGGGTGATCTGGTCAGAGCAGTAAAACCCTGGAAAACCGTGAGCTCTTGTGAGAATGTGATGCTTTCCCAGGGCAACCGCCAGCCGAAGAATGCCGTCATGACGCATACTGTAAAAGCCATATGTTCCACTCAGTCGATCGGTAAATTTTCCTTCATAACAGCTCTAATTGTTAACCTCTGAAATATTTTATAGAATTATTTTAATGTTTCATAAAATTGTATTTATGGTTAATGTGTTTATAAATTTCTTCTGATGGTATACCAGGAATTCCGAGAAAGTCAATGCTAAAAATATAATAATCATTAATAATAATGGGTTTTAGTTGCAGCAAGAGCATTCATACTTTGTTTTATCTTCAACATCTCCATCTTACACACATACAGTACAGTATATAGAGCAAACAAAATGGTGTATATTTAATTTTTAATGTCATTAGTGTTTGAGTTGGCGAAAATCTTCATACAGTATATACAAACAAGAACAACTATCCACCTACTGAATAAACTTCTTTCCATACATTTTGCACATCTTGTTGATGTGTTCTTAGCTGATCTCTGTTTTCATATCATATAGTAAAATAAATGTAATGCTTCATGTTATAGTATGGAATTTAATCCACTTTGTGTAGCTATGTTTTTGAAAAAAATAGTTGAAAAAATGTAATTTTTTATTAAAAAAATTGAGACATTATGGCGTGCCTATATTCCCTGTATATGGCCTGTAAAACCATGTAAACTATCCATCCATCCATGTCCTAGTAGGAGCCTATCCTAACAGACACAAGGCAGGTTACACCCTGGGCAGGAAGCCAGTCCATCACAAGAAATACAGATACAGACACACACTCACACCAGGGCCAGTTTTTCCAGGAGCCAATTAACGTACCAGTCTGGCTTGTGGTCTGTGGGAGGAAGCTGAAGAATCTGGAGGAAACCTACATGCACATGAGGAGAACATACAGTACAAGCTCCATTGCGCTGATACGTATGTTGCACTATTTAAACAAAATGTAATGCACTGTATTTCTGCAGATTCCAAACATACTGTTTAACTTCACACAAACAAGCTTAATATGATTAAATATATTACATAATTTCTTAAATCATAAGCATTGTTCAGAAGATCCCTCAAGAAAAGTGGAAGAATGCCTGAATCTATTAACTGTGGTGTAAGTATTGGAAATATCAAGTTTCTAAAAGCGCATGATGTTAGAGAAGAATGCAAACTGCACACTTTATACCAAGAATTCCTTTTATTTAAAATTTCTAAGTACAGGTATCATTATTTTTTGTTTGCTTAAATGCGAGTCATTTAGGCCATGCACTAAAACTATAGCTTCCCTTGTTTTTGGAAGTTAAACAAAATTGTGATAAAAATGCTATATTCAAATTGATAGCCTTACCTTATATACTGTAAATGTCCTGACATGTCCTAATATTGTGAATATTGCATATTATACTGTAATACAGTCTATTATAATTTATCATATTTAACAGTAATGTTTATTACATACGGTATTATGACATTGTACTAATTGTAATAAACATTACAATAAGAACATACTGTAAATATAGATAGAAAAGGGTCCATGTACAGTAGCAGTATGTGAAGACTAAGATCTTTCCAGAAAATACTGACTCTATCAAAATGGCTCCTCTTTAATGACTTCAGGATCTCTTGTTTCAGCTGAATCTTTCTTTTTATTTGAAGCATTTCTGGTTTTTAACCTGTGAGGAAATGTACAATACACATTAAAAACATAACAATTGGATTGATCATTATAGATCTTATTAACAATACAATGTGGTCCCCAGAATCAGAGCAAAAAATAAAATAAAAAATAATGTATTAATTGCCAACAGATTCAGCAGACCTCAAGTCTGAAGTCTGCTTCCCACATAAATTCATACAATTTACACAAAAGCAAGGGGGATGAGAAGTCTGCTCGGGAAAGAGTAATTTGAAAGCACATATCTCCCATTTGCTCACCCTTTTCTTTTCTGCATCTGCTCAACGGTCTCTGGCAGTGGCTTTCCGAAGCTTTCAGGTAGAAAGAAGGTGAGGACAGCTGCAAGAACAGTGAGACTTCCCAAAATAATGTATGGTAGGTACTTAGAAAATGTGCCTAGCAAAAGAGAAGATTGCATGTTCTCAAAATCCTTCGTTCATCTGAAAAGAAATCAAGTCATGTGATGGTTCAGTCAGGAATCTGATTTTCCTGCAAGATAGATCACTGAAGTGCTAGCATGCCAATTCACTTTCCCTTTCAATTCACCAGATGAGTAATTAGCCCTAATCTGTTAATAAACAAGCATGCCCAATGAATGGCGCGGTAGGGGTATGTACCTCTGCGTCTCATAAAGCAGTGAGGCGCAAGGTAATACCGAAAAGGGTAAATGAGACATTCGAAATGGCAATGAAGCCTGCCAAAGTTTCATTCGAAAGATTTTACACTGACAGCATCAATAATTTATTTATATGACTCAAGGGCTGACATTTGATCACTGTCATTTGTCGTTACACTTGTATTGTCAAGATCTGATATATGTCTGAGATGCTTAGATATTATATGCTTTTTGTATTCTGTCTGCACAGATATTCAAATACACCTAATAATATAATATTAAATGTTATATACTATATATACAGTATATTGCAGGATCCCATTTACAAAAATTTAATATTATTTGATCAATTAAAAAACCTTCAATCCTGGAGGGCAATTGTAAATTATTTATCAATTTAAACATGTACAGTACTTATGGAATGTACATGCAGAATGTGACCTTTTTTTTAACTGTCCATTCAAGCAAACACTAGAGATTACAGTAGCTTTTGTCCTTTAATGGAAATGTACATATTTTTGAAGAACCCAATAACTAGACAGGGTGCGTCTGTGCCAAATATGACAAGGTCTTATTCTTTGATGGGGTCTGGAATGTTCAATTCCATTCCTCTGAAATAACAGACATGTCCGTCTTTGTAAACAGTAAAAACATGCTCCGCAAAATGCAAGGTGCTGGTACAATCATTTTAAATCACTTGACAAGCTGGAAGAGATATTTGATATTATTGAGATAAGTGTGTTTGAACCCTTTATGTTCCATTAAAAGGAAGTGTACTGTATCATTGCCATCTTACCCAAATGGATAAAGTAAGGAGCAATAGAGCTGCCTATTCTGGAGACCATTGTACAGGATCCCACAGCAGTGTTTCTTAATACTGTAGGATAGAGCTCCCCGGTGTAAGCAAACACTAGGGCTGTTCCAATAGACATGCCAAACTTTCCTACCATCTCCAAAGTAACAGCCAAGATGGGTAAACCTGGAAAAATATTGAAGAATATATTTAGATAAATGACAGTCAACACCAGGCTAGTTGTGCAAGTTGACAACATGCATTTCTTACTTTGTGGTACAAGCTGAATGAAGAAAAGCACTCCCCCACCGAGAATCATACTAGCTGAGGTGCATAGCCTCCTGGGCAAATATCGAAGGAATATCCAGGTGATTGTGTAAGCAGGGATTTCAATAGCAGCAGAGATAAAGCAGTTGAGATATGGATTTCCATGTAAGTGGGACGTGTTCAAAGACAAGCCAAAGTATCCCATACTTAAAGTCCACCTAAAAGAAAAAGCTTACTTAGCAACAAGATACTGCATACTAAAACAGACAAAAAGGGGCTTAATCCCTAACATTTTTGGAAAACTTTCTTTTTCCTCCTTCATATTTTATTTACAGTGTCTTTTTTTCAAAAACTATACAGTACATCTCTTTAACAGGGTCCATATTATTTTATTAAAATAAAATTAAAAACAGTTCTATCCCTGATCAGCTACCTGTACATAAATATAGCATGGATATCTTATTTGAGTACAAGTTTACTTTATCCATTTTGAAGCAAATGGGACATGTAAATGTCCCTGGCAATAGCAGGTATCATATCTGCTAATATCACATGTATACCGAAGGATTCTGATTGTCTTTCATATTTCTGTCTCCATAAATCATAACCTTGCGGTCTCTTGCACTCACAGAACCCCCCCCCCCCCCCACAAAAAGTTAAACAGCAGACTGCTGTTTCTCAGTTCATTAATTCACTTTCAGATTCCCAATTCAAATTGCTCTGAAAGGCTTTTGCAGACATATTTTCAATAATTTTTAAGGGCAGCTACTAACAGTAAATCTGCTACATTCTTTAATGCTTTCTCTCAGTTGTAATCTTGGATTTGGATTAAAAAGGAGAAAATAAAAGTGTGAAATGGATTTTGGAAACAATTAGATTTCATTGCTGACTAACAAGATAAATGCCAACAACCAGAAAATGTCAGAAGGACCTGTAGCCAGGTTTAGCATTATAATTGAACTAATGGCAGCAAAATTATGATGTGCATTTTGATATTTAAATATCATCCATAAATAAATAATCTTAAATCAACAGTGCTGATCTGTAAAAGTTACAAATGATGTGTCTTAAAGGCTGTTTTCTAGTCCAAAGAGATTCAACATGCCAGTGAAGGCAGCCTAGCTGTAATCACTCAATATGACCAAAGCTCGTAGACTGTAATCACTTAAGGAACTGATAACACTGCTTGTACTTCTTGTTCTGATTCTCCATACTATGAAGCACCCCCTCTTGCTGATTATGATTCTTGGAAAAGGTTATAATTCATTTTTTTTACAGTGCAATAACGGTTGGACTTTCTCTCTTCAGTCCCTTACCACTGTCCAAACTTGCACTCACACTGAAAACAGTCCAACATGGAAAGGGTATATTGAAAGCTTCAAAGTCAGGAATTGTGGTTTTCTAGAAGTAATGAAAAGAAATCATCCTGGGAAAATCGAGGTTGATTTTATTTATTTTAGGGGAGGGAGGAGTTGAGTGGTATTGACCAGAAAAGAGGAAAAAGACAGAGAAACATCTCGTTGCTCACCACACAAGAAACAATATGAGTGTGGTGTGGCGAATGTTTCTGGTCCTTAGAAGATCAAGGAAGCTATTGGCATCCTCTTTTTTAGATTGAGTCTCTTCACCCTATAAAAAAAGAATATTAGTATAATTCACATATTCATAAAGGCCTTTTTTTGCAATAAAATAAATGTCAGAGGTGTAATTTAATACATTTACAAGAACCTAGTGCTTGTCACAGGAAACTCCAAAAGGAGGAAAATAAACATATGAAGTAACCCAAAGCTGAAATTAATTTCAGCACAGGTTATCCTCTGTTTGCTTGGAAAATGACTTTCAAACTTTTCTTAAAATATCAAACCATTTTTGTTAACTGGAATGTGAAAATAATCCCGGTCACTTAGAAAATGATCCTTGATGCTTTCACAGAGACAAAATAAATTTTTCTGTTATTTTGGGTTTATCTAAACTGTGAAACATAATGCCTTTTTGATACATCCATACATATTTGACTTTGATGGTTAAATTTGATTAAATTCACCGGCTGTGCTATATGCGTCTGAAGTACGTGGTCAGTGCTGATGTACAGTACAGTATGTGCTATGCGCATCACAGTGGCAGGAATCTTCCCCTGCTCACCACTAGAGGGCCCCTAACACCACCAAGGCAGCTCTCTAATTATTATTATTTATAATAATTGTTTTCACTTATATATCGCTTTTCTGGACTCTCTACTCAAAGTGCTTTACAGCTAATGGGGACACCCCTCCACCACCACCAATGTGCAGCATCCACCTGGGTGATGCAATGGCAGCCATAGCGCACACCAGCTATCATCGGGGAGGAGAACAGAGTGATGAGGTTAGATTTTACAGATGGGGATTATAAGAAGGCCATGATTGGTAAAGGCCAATGGGAAATTTGGCCAGGACACCAGGATAACACCCCTACTCTTTTCAAAAAACACCCTGGGATTTTTAATGAACACAGAGAGTCAGGACCTCGGTTCTACCTCTCATCCAAAGGACGGCACCTACAGTATTTTACAGTACAGTGTCCCCATTACTATGCTGGGGCACTGGGACCCACACAGATCACAGGGTGAGTGCCCCCTACTGGACTCACTAACACCTCTTCCTCTTCTCCTAAGAAGTCTCCCGTCCAGGTACTGACCAGGCTCACACCTGCTTAGCTTCAGTAAGTTGTCAGGTGTGAGGTGTGAGCTGCAGGGTGATATGGCTGGTTCAGTTATGGCTAGTTGTTCCTCTCTGCCTGATTGTGGCTTGAGAGTGTTTTATCAGCACCACCTGAGCTTCTAAATCTATATTACATTCTCACACAAGTCCTGTTCGATCAACTTAGAACCAAGCCATTGGCTCTCCAGCTAAGGTGCTCTCTTCTCATCTACAAAACCCTTAGGGAATTTTTCTATATTTTTTCTGTCATCTTAGAGAAGAACCCAAGTTTTCAGACAACTACACACTGGCTCTCTACCTCCTCTTGAGGTCTTGACCCTTTTGCTGGTGAAAAATCAATCCAAAGACCTACTGTACACTGTCACATATGTCATTAATTTGTTGGCATGTTTGAGAATAATTTAATTGCTATGAAAACAAACTTAATAGTTGTATTTAGCAGATATTAAAGATCACTTGCATGTGTAATTAAAATGTGTTGTTTATGGTAGTGAAAAGTGTACAGTTAACAGCAAATTTACACATTGAGTCTAATGTGGTCAAGATAGTGGGATAAACTGTCCATACTATAGCAAGAATACAACTTAATCTGTAAGGCTATAGCAGGGACTGGTCAGCATTGCTCCAGGGATCAGTGGCAGTCCACGGATTTAATAATAATAATAATTATACTAATAATTGCTTACACTCCATTCAAAGTGCTTTTTACAGGTAATGGGGACTCCCCTCTACCACCACCACCAATTGGATGATGCAACGGCAGCCATAGTGTGCCAGAACACTCACCACACATCAGCTATTAGTAGGGAGGAGAACAGCATAATGAAGACAATTCATAGATGGGGATTATTAGGAGGCCATGATTGGTAAAGGCCGATGGGACATTTGGCAGGATGCCAGGGTTACATCCCTACTCTTTTCAAGAAACGCCCAGGGACCTCAGTTTTACGTCTCATCCAAAGGACAGCGCATTTTTACAGTATAGTCTTCCCATCACTATACTGGGGCATTAGGACCCATACAGATCGAAGGGTGTGTGCCCCCTACTGGCCACACTAGCGCCTCTTGCAGCAGCAACCTTAGTTTTTCCTAGGAGGTCTCCCATCCAGGTACTGACTAGGCACACATGTGTTTAGCTTCAGTGGGTTGCAAGTTGTGAATTGCAGGGTGATATGGCTGCTGGCAAGATTGAGATTTAAGATTGAGATTGAGACATTGAAACTAGATGCTGCCAATATCAGGAAATGTGACATGTAGTAACACTATACAGCTTGTGTCAAAATTTTATTCCTTACTCCTCTGTAGATTTTACCCTGTAGGAATGCAAGAAGTCACAGCATAGTTTTGGCATTTGAAGTTAAAGAAAGGCCTACAGGAGAATTGAACAAAAACACACCTTTATTCTCTCAAATAACTTTAAAGCGTTGGCCATTTCTGTGTGTTCATATAAGTTTTAAAGGGACTTACACTGATTTACAATAAGACTGAATATATATTCTGAAATCGAGCTGTTAGAGAATGTCACATACCCTTTCTAGTCAGCAAAAAAAATGCCTTACCACAGATGTCTGTAGGCTTTAAAATGTAGAGATCTAAGTTCAGACCAGACCCACAGACCAAGCTCTACAACCTGTTTTAACAGAGTCCCCATAGAATTCAATTTTCTATGTCCTTATTTGCTTTCTCATAAAACCTGGCCTGATGATCCTCTTACCTCTTACCACCGCTTCTGCAGTACTTTGTTCAGTACTTCCTCTTAAAAATTATCAGAAAAACTACTTAACCTCATTTTCCATTTTAAGAAAAGGGGTCAAGGTTTACCTCTGATGGATGGAATATGACTTCAGGCGGAGTGATCCCATTCCTCCTTGCTGCCTCTCTCAGTATGGCCTCAGCCTCTGCCACTCTGCCCTGAGACAGCAGCCACCTTGGTGACTCGGGAATCAACCTGCATCATAGACGGCTGTTAGAGAATCTCTTAGCACAAGGGTGCAAGCCCGTAACCAAACCCTTTTCCATTTTCAACCAGCCACGAAACAGGAGACCTACCACCACAAGGGGATATAGATGAGCCCAGGCATTGACAAGGCAATCAGGAGCATCCTCCAGTCTCGTATAAAGAAGGCCATCAAAGGGAGCATCATGTACCCAAGTGCAAAGAACATGCACACTCCCAGGGACGAATACAGAACACGCAAAGACCTGGTCAATATTTCTGTACCTGCAGAAAATTGGAAAATATTTGTTAAAAATATTTTTAAAATGTAGATTGTATTGTGCATTTATTTCTTCCTGTCAAATTATATTTTTATATTTGTAATATTATATGATATTACTATTAACAGTTGATTATTTTATAAATGTTTTACTGTTATACTTGGGATCCCTTTAGGATGTCTTCTACTCCTTACAGTATACAGTATATCTGTTTTGTTCTGCAGAGCTCCAAATGAATAGAACCAAGCCAAATGCCAGTCAGGACATGTCTACAGTACATCACTCTTGACAGCTACATTAAAGGTGAAACTATGCATCTTCTCACTGCAAGAGAAAAAGAATTTGAATCATCTCTGTGGGTTTTTTGTTAGTTAATGCTTGTGTATTTGTTTTCAGATTCTTCCTTTGTGCAATCTTTTGGTTCAGTACAAAGCTATCATTAATGGAAATTATATTTTGCTCTTAACAACAACAGACATATTTCAACCACAAAGCCAGGAAAGTATTAGTCTACCCAGTACAAATGCTGCCACATAGTTGGAAATCTGGCCCAGTCCCACGATGAAGAATAATATGCAGAATACCTCCCAGGATGGAGCAAAGACTTGGATGAAAGTGAAGACAGTCTGTATTGCCATTGTTGCGAACAGCACTGGCTTTCTGCCAAACCTGCTCAGCGTTGAAACAAAATCAAAATTAGGGATGGTACACAGAGTCTTAGCTTCTGTTCCTTGTTCTTAGGTCACAGTAAAATACTGTGATCTTTAGAGTGTTACTACCTGTCAGAGAGCTGTCCGGAAACAAAGGACCCACACAACACTCCCAGGAAGTAAATAGAAGAGGTGAGAGGCTCTTTCCATTCGTTGTTGCAGACAAGATCATACTAACAGAAAAAGTTAAATATTATTGTTGTTTTTTGTTGTTTTTTTTAATAAAGTTTTATTCATATAACACAGTATATAAATATATACAGTGCCTATAGAAAGTCTAAACCCCCCTTGGACTTTTTCACATTTTATTGTGTTACAGCATGGAACCATGATGTATTTAACTGAGAATGCTTGCCACTCTTCAACACAAAGTATTCTATAATGTCAGAGTAAAAAAAAAAATCCAGACATTTTCCTAAATTAATTAAAAATAAAAAAGTTAATATTTGGTAGGACCACCTTTAGCAGCAATTACAGCTGTGAGTCTCTTTGGGTAGGTCTCTATCAGAGTTGCACATCTTGACATTGGAATTTGTGCCCATTCTTCTTGGCAAAATTGTTCAAGCTCCATCGAGTTGAATGAGGACCGTTTGTGAAAAGCAATTTTTTAGTAATTCCACAGATGCTCAATTGGATTGAGGTTTGGGCTTTGACTGCGCCGCTCCAGGACATTACCCTTTTTGGTTTTAAGCCACTCCAGTGTGGCTTTTGCTGTACGTTTCGGGTCATTGTCCTGTTGGAAGATGAATCATCTTCCAAGTCCCAGTGCTCTTGTGGATTGCAGTACATTTTCCTCCAGGATGTTTCTGTACTTAGCTCCATCCATTTTTCCTTCTATCCTTATGAGTTATCCAGTCCCTGCTGCAGAGAAGCATCCGCAAAAGCATGATGCTGCCACCACCACCATGCTTCACTGTAGGGATGGTGTTCTCAGTGTGATGTGCTGTGTTAGGTTGGCGCAAAACATAAAGTTCAATTTCTTCTTGCCACCCTTCCATACAAGACAGATTTATGAAGTGTGTGTGCTATTGTTGTCTCATTCACAGTTTCTCCCATCTATCATAGAGGACTGTACCTCCTTTACAGTTGGTATAGGCCTCTTGGTGGCTTCCCTTACTCTTCTTGCCTGGACACTCAGTTTTGGAGGACAGCCAGTACTGGACAGATTTACAGTTGTTCCATATTTTCTTATCTTTTTAATAATGGACTTCACTGTGCTTCGAGGTATATTCAATGCTTTGGAAATGTTCTTATATCCTTGCCCCTTACTGGTATTTTTCAAGAACCTTGTCTTGGATCTGCTTGAATTGTTCTTTGGTCTTCATGGTGTAGTTGTCACAGATGTCGGAAGGGACAAACCATGGAATGGCAGGAAAGCAAAAAAGACCGTATGCGTAGCAGTGAGACGGGGGTTAGCCCGGGCTCAGCTGTTCAGGAAACGCCATATAGAAACCTATGTCCTCAGGTAGCGGACATGAGGGGACCTGGTGCTAGGCGGGTTTCAGGACATCCGAACTTCAATGCTGAGCGAAGGAGAATAAGAGACATGGAAATATATAGCCCCAGAGAGAGAGAGACACCGGAAGGAGACCAAAGCACAGGAAACTAGGGACAGGACAGAGTGGGAGTGCCCTCTGGCTGCGGATGGTGTGACAGTAGTGTTTCCTTGGAAATGCACTAAGTGGAGAAGCTCCCAGACACAGGTTTATTTATTCTGAAATCATGTGAAACGCCTCAACTGTACACAGGTGGACTCCAGTCAAGTAATTCTGTGACTTGGAGAAGAAGTGGTTACTTCAGAGGTAATCTGGTATGTCAAAGCAAGGGGGTGAATACTTATGCATTCAATTATTTTCTGTTTTCTATTTTAATTAATTTAGTTTTTTTTTACTTTGACATTATAGAGTACTTTGTGTTGATGAGTGGCAAACATTCTCAGTTAAATATATATATGGTTCCATGCTGTATTTCAATAAAATGTGAAAAAGTCCAAGGGGGACTTTCTATAGGCACTGTACATTCAAGCTTTCAGCACTTTTCTGTGTGAAGTTTGTCTGCTCTTCCTAAATTTGTACAGCTTTTTGCCAGACACTTCAGATTTCTCTCAGCACACAAAGAAATGCAATTTTGCTCTGAATTGTCTGTTTCTGGAGAATGTTCCCAGCATGACCATTTCTGGTTATATAACTAAAACCAATGAGCTTGACAGACCTCCTCTCATTTGTGGCTGGATGATATTAGGAAGTTAATTAGCTGACAAAAAAAATATGCCAAATGACTTCTTCTTGCTAGTATCTCATGCTCCATCAGCCCCCCTGGACTGGTTTAATTGACCTTGGGTATAAGGTACCAGCTCCATTTTCACATCAGGCTCTGTGAGTGACATGTTCTAATGTGTCTCCAGGGCTCATACATGAACTAACAACTTGACTCTCCTTGCTGGCAGTTTAAAATCCTTAAACTTAAAATCCTATATTAAATACATTTCAAAAAACAAAACGCAAATGTGGAAACACATGATCACTTCACGGAAAATGTAGCACTTTGCACTTTGGTACACTTACCTCTGTTACAACAGTGGACTTGTACATCTCTTTACTGTATTCCCACCCATTGAGACAGCTCTCCTGTTCTATCTCACTAACATTTACATCCACACCTGGGATGTAATTCAAATTAGAGAAATTTCTGATCACATCCAGCCTGTATCTTCTGCACTTGCTGGGTTGTTTCTGTCCATTGACTTCTTCAAGGGGGATAGAAAAATTTCTCCATACAGCACTGACATTCACACTCGCAGGTATAAAGCATTTATGAGCTGGAGTGTCACCCAAGAACACGATGGAAAATGCGCTAAACCCATTTGGAATCGTGCTTGCACAAAGAAGAAAGAATATTATTTGCTGAAATCGTCCCCAATCTCCCAGGAAAACTGTTATTTGATCATAATCTCTCATTATGACAGCTAACATCAACAGCTGGGAGATACTGTAAGTTTCTATTAATAAAATCATGGGGTAAGGCCACCTACATAAAGCAGCTGACAGAATGCTTTATCCAGATTGGACATCTCACTGTCATGTATTTAGAGTCCAGTTATTGCTGTCTATGAAATGTTTTACTAGAGCACAGTAAGAGAACTACATCATATGTTCTCGTCATTAATCATTGACATACAGTACTGTATTACTGATTTCAGTTAGGGCAAAGGACATCCTTACTGGTTCTTCTGTTTGTTTCTTGTGAAATGTGAAAATGTCTTGTGAAAACAATCCTTGTGACCTGCTTCTTCCAGTTAGATCTGTATTTTAAAATGTGTATGTGAGTTATGGGCTTTGAAATGGTATCAGCATGTTGTCAAGTTGTGTATGTCCTGGACTTTCCCCAGAGCTAAACATGCCAGAATCTTGAACACAAGTTTACTTATTATTTTGTACGTTTAATAGCAACTTTTTCCCTAATGTTGTATGTTTTGTGTTCTGCTGTATATTCTGAGGCATGTTTTGTGGTTAAAGACAAAACTACATGTGTAGGATTTTTAAAACACTTAAGTTTAAAATTGAGATTGAAATATAGTTATATTAGTGTATACAGTGCATTAATAAGTGGTTATGACTCTTAATAATAATAATAATTGTGGAGTCAGATCTTAACTCCCTCCAGTTTGCTGGGAAACTGGATGCCTTTCATCCTGGAAGATCTCCTTTATAAACATTTAGAGCAGAAACCTTCTTTACCTGGACTTTTCTTTGCTGATTTCCCTCAGCCCCTCCTTTTCATCGTATATAGTGACTGTCGGACCAACTGTCAAAATTATTTCAGTATGTCAAGTTTGTTAATGAGTGACTACTATGGTGTAGTAGTCAGAGCCTGGACAGATCCATTCTAGATCAACTGCGGTCATACAGTACTTTTTATCTTGAGATGAATGTGTGAAAAACAAAAGAAATTATTGTTGATTTAAAAAAGCAATATAATTCCCACAAAATCCATGTTCTGTGAGTCAATCCCATGAGTCTGTTGGCACAGTATGGTTCACAGTTACAAATATCTGGGCACTGTTTTTGATGACAAACTTAAATCCACTGAGAACACTGATGTCATTGTGAAGAAATCCAGCAGTGCTTGCACGTTTTTTTAAAAAAAGACTTCCTTTGGAGTCCAAAAAACAGAATTCTATCAACTTTTAATAGTTCTTTTATCAAAACCTTTTCTTCTATCTGTTGGTTCATATCAGTCGAAAAGACTAAAATCACCTTCAAACTGTTGTGAACCTCTAACATAATTGGGGAGCCTTTAGGATCCCTGGCACAGCATTATGCCCAACAGATCCTGAGGAATGCCTGTGCCAACATTGAAGACCCATCTCATATCCCTCATCAGTCTTCTGAACATTTGAGGATCCGATAATTATTAATTGTGTTGTATAGGAAAGAGTCCATCCAATTCACACTATTTCTTTCATAATCATTTTATTACCCTTCTGCTATTTTTGTTTTTATATACAGTATATACGGTATGCTTTACATTACACCACTTGCTGCTTAAATTGCCGCCTTGGGCATTTTGAATCAAAGTGCATTCATATGCAATCATTTAGATTGACCGATTTTCATGTTTTAATAGATCCACTAGATGGCACATTGAAACCAATTATATAAGTAATAGTAGTTCTGCAATTGAAATATCAGAGCTTTTCCAGGCATGTTTTTGTGTTCAAAACTCAGTTTATAAAATCAATAGAAGAACTCAAGAATATTGAGAGTGGTAATAAGCAAACACTCACATCTGTGAACATGAAATATAGACGGGGAATTCGAATTTATCAAATCAGTCCTCTGGTATTTTATTCAAGTATCAGTCTGGGTTTCAAACCATTAGTTGACAAAATACAAATGCTAAAAAAAAGAAAATATCAGAGCAGAAATTAAGTAGTTTCTTTAGAAACTTTTTTTCCTTTTTTTTTTGAGAGATGAGCCCTCGCAAAATACACACATTTAATTAATCATGAACATAGAGAATAGATTTGTTTTGGTTGATTTTTTTTAAACGTGACCTCACTTATCTTGATCCCCATACAGAAATCTAACAACGATCTTCAGGGAGATAAATGAACACAATAGAGAAGCACGTTCATGGGAAGCGGTTTTGAAAGCGTGATCTGCCAGGGTGTGGTCAATTGAAAGTTTTTTTTCCCAGTTCAGCCTAATGAACAATCAAAGCAGAGCTGTGTGAGCCAGCCTGCCTTCCCAGGCTCATTTTGTGTGCCCCATGTTTCTCCTTGCTGTATTGAATATCATATTGTAATGTATATACTGTATTGTAAATGATACAGACCCCTTAAGACATTCAAGGTCCTCTATTGTGCAAAGTTCCTCTTGTTCCCCCTGTTCCTGTGTTTGTTACGCTGTTTTCCCTGGTGATTGTGTGTGCCTGTGGCCACTGTGGTGTCCCGTCTATAGACAGGTCCTTGAGCTCTAGGCAGCACCCAGGGTAGAGAGAGAGCATGCAAGCGAAGGGGCCCATAGCCAGCTGAATTTTTGGTTAATGGAGGACTGTGCCCTGCATAAACAGATTGACAACGTACAGAAAATGGCTAAGAAATGTTTCCCAGGCTCTCCTGGATATTCATTTATTCTTTTGTGATTCAATGAGTAGTTTCTCTAACACATCTTCTGACCTTTGTTTACTTCTGCAGCAGTTACAGTGGGTCTATGTGGAGCGGTTCCATACAGACATATTTTGACTAAGGTATTGCAGTCCACTTTCCTGGCATGACTAGTGTGCCCTCACAAATCAAAGGAACTCAAACATTCACTAAACAAAATGGTCATGAAAACAATGACTCTGAAAACCCTCCAGATATACAGCAGTATATCCGCAGTTGTTCCTTCAAGTGCAAGCAAGTCAAAGACAGAAGTCTGATGCTGATCACAAGTATATTCCCATAACTACAGCCATATCACCCTGCAACTCACAACTGACAACCCACTGAAGTTAAGCAGGTGTGAGCCTGGTCAGTACCTGGATGAGAGACCTCCTGGAGAAAAACTAAGGTTGTTGCTGGAAGAGGTGTTATTGGGGCCAGCAGGATTCTCACCCTGTGGTCTGTGTGGGTCCTAACACCTTTTTACAGTATAGCCGTCCTTCGGATGAGGTCCTGACTCTCTGTGGACATTAAAAATCCCAGGGCGTTTGATCAAAAGAATAAGAGTGTTAGCCTGTTGTTCTAGTCAAATTTCCCAGTGGCCTTTATCAATCATGGCCTCCCAATAATCCCCATCTATGAATTGGCTTCATCACTCTATTCTCCTCCCCACTGATAGCTGATGAGTGGTGAGCATACTGGTGTACAATGGCTGCTGTTGCATCATCCAGGTGGGGGCTACACATTGGTGGGGGTGGAGGGGAATCCCCATTGCCTGTAAAGTGCTTTGAGTGGAGTGTACAGTTAAGAACTATATAAATGTAAGGAAGAATAATATAATAATATTATATTGTTATATAAAAAACAACAACAATAATAATTCTTTTTTTAACTGATTTGCTGATTGAGGAGGTAGGTAAACATATTCTAAACAGATTTTTGGTTTGTTATTTTTTTCAATTTTCCTCACACAACCACAACTCATGGCTTCTTTTGGTGAGTGGCTTCTTGTTCAGCTCTTGCAAATCCACCTGTACTGAGATATCTGGGAATGGCTTTTCAGACTTGCTTATTTCACGGGCAGGATAGAATAATCATGTTCACAGCTCCCTATAATACAGTATGTGGACTTGGCATGAGTTCCAGTGCTTGCCATTTTTGCAGTGTCTATATTCTTTTCAGATGTCATATGAGCATGTTCTCATTTTTTCTTAATGAGGCCTGGTGCTTTTATTTGTCAGTCCTGTCATTTATGTCACTGTGCACTCACACCATTCAGCCTCAGCCCCTGCACTTTGTGCAGTCCAGACAATTTTAAAGAGTTAGCATGCCAAGCACTCCAGCTTTTAAGTTTTTACAACAATCCATTCAACAATCCATTCCATGCAGAAATGTTGTATTTGCTCTTTTGTTCAGCAGTCTGGTGGATGAGTAGCCGCTGGATCACCTTCACTGCAAGGGCTTTCGTGAAGTGTACCAGAAGGCAAAATACCAGGTCCCATCTCACACACAGCAACTTTGGTAGGATGAAAATTGGTACTCTTACATCTGAGTCCCCATCTTCAAGACACTTTCTCCTAACCTTGACCCATTTACACATCATTGGAGGTAACATGTAATGGAAATATATATTTTAGGTCCTTGCTGTGTCCTCTGTGTAGTCTGTGCTTTGTTTAAGGTCGATCGAGCTAGGAGAGAGAAACATTAAACAAAACTAAATTAAACAGGCACATAAAATGTATCTAAACATTTGGATAAAATATAAATAGTACTGAATAGTACTGTATGCAATAATTGTGATAACTAAAAGCTATATACAGTATTTATTGCACAGCCAATTTTAAGCAATGGTCTGTGTTGTGGACATACAGTAAGACTGTGGCAATTCTGTATTGGCAAGGGTTATTTTCTAAGGTATGTGTCCTGTCAAGTGAATATTAAACCACCCTGTCATATAAAGGAAGAGAAACTAACCTTAGGTTTGCAATCACTGGACAATTGATGTAATCTGTAGTCAGCAGATTGCTATCCGGAGCTCTTGGCTTTGTGACAATCCATGGTGCTTGTTTTTCCATGAAGGTCAGGCGGCTCCTTACTGATTTATTTCTTCCTTATCTAAAGCTCCAAGCATTCCAACTACCAATTTAAAAAGGATAACCCCCTTTTATACATATACCAATATTTTTTTTTCTTTTCTTCAAGGCGAAAAGATAACAGGTTCAAGGTCCAAAAGCAAAGATATCAATAGGGCCTTGTAGCTAGTAAACACAGATAAGTCTCCAGCAAGCAGAAAGGCTGTTTAAATCGTGATTTATGAAGGAGCTGTTAGCAAGTCAGGACTAATCAGCATTGGCTCTGCAATGATTTTTCATTTTTCGCTGAGAATAATGTCAAATCCAGTTATTCTGTAATAAGACCCATCCGTGTAACTGTCTTTCTGTCTGAAGTGTTGAGGCTTGTTGGTAAGGGGCATAACTAAAAAAGACAAGAGGTTGTGGCATAGGTACGCCTAACAATGTTGAAATACTGTGTTTTGTAAGACTGAAACCACACCCAAGTGATTTAAAGAATTTTTTCTTGTCACTCTCATTGTGTGATGTGAACCACACCACATTTCATTTGTTCAAATACCTCACAGACAGATGATCTGTAAATTAGGTTTTTCATTCACAAACTTCCTGACTCACATCTGCATTAGAAAAATGACGTCTTCGTTATTCAGAATAAAGCTCATATAGTTTAATGGGGAAACAGGGGGCTACTGTTGTCGTTTTATTTCAAGGAATCTTCAAGACTCTTAATAGTCTTAATCAGAGCTGCCATGATGTCACTGGGTTTGTGAAAGTCACAGATCTGTTTCCAAATTGCTAAGTATTGCTTGACCTTTCACAACAGCTGCAGAGTCACAGCAATTTTTCCTAAAAACTAGGAGGCAGCAGGAAACAAGATCTTACAAAAGCTGGTGCAAACATTTCATCATCCAAAATATATAGTAAGAGTGATGTGGTGACTTTAGGTGGTTTTTCTCAACAATGAGATGGCAGGTCAGGTCACCAAAAAAGAGTGTATGTTGCATCAGCTTCAATTGACTTCATTTGTTTCCATTTCTATAAATTGGGCAGCAGCCTGACTGTAAAATAACAAATCTGGACACTAGAATGACAGTGTAAGTCATTCCAGGAAACAGGAAACCATACATGACAAGTTATGACTGGGATGGAATTTGGATTAGGCTCTTGCATTGAAATGAATTTTATAAACGCAAAAGCAAAACTCTGGAGGTTACTGGGTGCCTTCTTGATCAAGCAGTATGACTGTTGCCACATTGGCAGTGTGGAGCAGTGGTTAGGTCTCTGGACTCCTAACCAAAGAGTGGTGGGGCTTCTGCTCTTGTTAGAGAAAATTGTTACAGTAAACCCAGTTATCTAAACATATACCAAAATTAGTATCTAAAGAAATAAGTGATTATAAATTGTGTTAGATAAATGCATTAAGAGTATTAATAATACCAGTTTGTGTTGTAACCTGCTGTCCAAGATACTTATTCCTAAGAGTTGCATATTAAGAACAAATTACTGTATTTCATTTATTTTTCTATGGGCATCATAACCCACGAATCATCAACTGCAACAGTGTGGAAAGATTGGGAAATGTGCTTTAGTTTTAACATGCAGCAGATTCAATTAATTGCAAAAGGTCATTTTTTCTTTTCAGAAGGCTTTATAATAAAAACCATATCCCTTCTTCTCTAGTCTCCGAAATAGGATGCTCCTTCTAATCCCTGCAGTTGTTTCTTAGTCATCATAACAGAAGCCTTACCTCCTTGGAATCTTGTATAATCAGTTTTCCACATCTAAAAAAAACTTGCGTCTTGAAGCAAAATACTGGGGAATGTTGTTTGGAGTTCTGGATAGTGTACAAAACGATGTTGGTAGGTGGATTTATAATTACCTTTTTTCCAGGGTTAGTATTCAGGATGTAATACTGTCAGAAGGATTACTTTCAGAGAGGGAATTCTTTGTGGGAGTTTATTTTTACTTTAAATATGAAATCATCATGTTCAACTTCTCTGCTTTTTATGAACTCACTTTTTAGAAACTCACACCTTACAATGCAAAGGCAATACATTTTTGGTTTCATTCAAAGCTTTAAGGACCCCCTTCCATGAAATAAGTTTTTTTTTTCAGTGTTAAAATTGACTTTGAAACTATACATGTAGGTTGTTTTGATGACTAACAAACACTTGGAATTTACTGTAAATTTGACAGGAAAATCTATATGAAAATATAGCAAAAATTCTAGAATTCAAATTATTACTTTGCATCTAACCGGTGTGGTGTGAGATGGCTGGTAGCACCTGGTTTGTTACAAGCAAATTAGAAGTTTTTGATAATTAATGCACTACACAAGTTTAAAGAAAACAAAAGTTGTCAAGCTCCAATTAAAAAAGGGAAGCTATTTGTGAAATAAAGGTTTGCAATGCCGCTAGGCCAGATTGAAATACCGAAGGGGAGATAAGCACCATTCATACCTACAGTAAGTAAGTTAATACTACATGCAAAATTACACCTGACAAGACACCTGCCACAATTATTACAAGTAAGTTCAATGCTCATGAGAAGGGACAAAAAAGCTATTTTCCTGAATTTCCCTCTGGGCAGATGTTCTCATGCTTGTGCACTCTATTAGAAAAATGGACCCCACTGCTTTTCAGGGTGCTTTCATCAGCTCTTAGTTATACTACAGAACAAAACCGAAATGAATCCTTTTTCCATGCATTAAGAGACTGGATACAGACAAGCAAGCACGTCTTGTTTTTTCCATTTATTTTGCAGCGGGGAGATGGAAAGGAAGCAAATTAAGTTTATTGATTTATTTTTTTTGGCAAATGCTTGAAAGCATGCTGGGCCCTTAGTGGTTCCAAAGACAACTGAGTTTTTATTTTGCTCTCCGTAGCATGACTAACACTCATTCAGTAAGGGGAACCAGGCAATGCAGGAGGGATGCTTTTTATTGTGGCAAGAGGGACTAATACTGTTGACAGATCAATATGTCTTTTAACAATACCATGCTTCAGCAGTGCTGAGAAAGCACATATGGGGCACATATTAAAAAAACAAAGACAAACTGAATCGAACACAGAATCAGTAATACTTAACACCAGTAGAAACAGGTGGAAGAGTTTCTTCTGCATTGCTTATTAGAAATCTCATACTGTATTCCAACAGCAAGAATGCAATTTAAGTTAAAGCACTTCAAGGGTATCAATCAAGATAAACCATTCATGTCTGTATCCCAGATTTGCTAATTCCCAGTTGTACACATCACATATCATGGAATCCAGCCAGCATATGGGAACAGATTCTTTGCTGACATGAAATAGCTGATGGATGTTCACTCTTTTCATTCAAACTATTTTAACAAGCACGTCTTTTGCTTAAATATTTCATCTCCTGGGCTCCTTTCCTGTGTCCCATTGGCTGACAGTGACTTCATGACTTCAAATTCGTATTATATAGATGCGGTTTTACTCAAGCAGTCCTTAGGAAAACCCACAACATCTGCGGATACCGGGCTGATTATGTCATATTAGCTGAACTATAATTAAACCGCCCATGTAATTTAGAGTAGCACACTCAATAAAATGTATCAGTGGTTCATAGTTTTGGAAAAACAATCCATGGGCCTTTTTTTGGCCCATGGACTCCTTTGAAGACAAAATGAAAGGGCAAAAAACACAAAACACTTCCCAAAATTGAAATAAAATTAGAGATCTATAGTTTTAAAATTAGGCAACCTGAAGGCGGAAAACTGTTGAATTTTCCCAAGTAAAATACTTCTCCTGAGATATTTTTTGGCAATCTCGATGTCTTAGCACTAAATTCTGAGAAATAACTACAGTAAATAGAGTGCTTTATTTTTGCACACTTTTAAGAAAAACGGGTTGGGGATTTTATTTTAAATAAAGAGTTGGCAGTAATTGGATCTTTAAAGTTTACGTCTGTCTCATAACCTTTCAAAAATAATATTTGTGAGCTCATCGCTGGCTGCTGGCGAATCCTATAATCTGGATAACTGCCAATTGAATGAGGTACTGACTATGATAACAGAAAGAAAATAACATCCAAACAACTCCAAACCCTGAACGAAAGTGACTGTTTCTGGTCTGGCTGGGCTTTAAGAGCGTCAGTATGCAGTGATGACTTTTTTTGTTAAAATTTAACATTTAAAATAAAAAAGAGCACTTTACAGAAAGCAGTATTGATAGTTCACAGCAGTGGTTACAGATCTATGGTGTTAACGTCTTTCATTAGGCCGTTTGTGGTTGCTAAGACACGAAAATAGTGTCATGTGAGCTGTAGAACAGAAAATGCACCACCCCTGCAATTCCATTTCTCATGGTCGAGGGATATCTCTGTTTATTCCCATTGGAATTCCCCTGATGTGGCTGTGTGCGGATCAGCTCATCTTCATGCCCCTTCTGAGTTTGTCCAACTTGTTCTATTAAAATTTATGCTGCATTGTTTTTCTTTTCATTTTATTTTATATATATATTCTTTTTTATAATATTTCCTTACTTCTTCTGTCACTCAAGGGAGTGTGCCAACCCCCCCAGTGGAGGATTTCATTAATATGATTGTAATGTAGTATTTTGAAGCCCTCTTTTGGATTTTTGGGGTATACTGTATCTTAATCAATCGAGGTAAATTACCATGCCTTCCAATTTATGCCAGTACAGGATTTGTGTACAGCCAGCTCTTTAACTGTTTCATCCATCCATCTTCTAACCACTTTATATCCAATACAGGGTCACAGGTGAGCTGGAACCTATCCAGGCAAGAAATGGTTGCAAGGTGAGATACACCCTGAGTGAGACGCCAGTCCATCGCAGGCTAGCCACACAGATGCACACTCACACCAGGGAAAATTTTCTCACTCTCAAATTCTCAAATTGAATCCCACTCAACCACTTGGAGAACACACAAACGCCATGCAGATAGCCCTCCAAATTTGGAAATGACCCCAGGGCCCCAGAGATGTGAGGCAGCAATGATACCCACTGCTCCAATGTGCCACCCCTTCAACTGTTTCATAAACATACTGTAACACATACGGCCTCCATTGCTTGCGAGAGCTGGCTTACCAGAGCGGTGACGTCTCCGCCCTCCCCTGTGAATAGCAGGGACCGCAGCCGCTGGGCTGATGGGAGATTTCCCTTTGGCTCAAGAGGCTGGGTCCCTATTGAGTGGTGCAAGAGGCCCGGGTTCGAGTCCCTGACGGTGGCGGGTCGACCTGATGCGGCAGAGGCAAGGGCGCCCACATGAACCCCGAAGCGTTACAGTATAGTACTTATTCATCCAATTGCATTAGTATAGAGGAGGTTAGCGGAATGGTGAAGATCTGAAATTTCCTGACCACTACTTTAAAATATTATACAGTATGTACAGTTTAAGCACTACTGAAGGCAAATACAATGTATTACCTTAAAGGATATAACCACAACAATGAATATCCAAATGTACTGCATAGTGCCCTTTGTTTTTATGCCTTTTCTGAAAGATACCCTAGTTTAGCACATGAAAATCAAAATCCTTCAGTGGTGCATATTTTATTCAAAGTATTTATTTTGGTGGTGTTAGGAAGTCTGCAAAACACGCAGAGCATATCTTCACCTAACGATTGTATTGTAAGTTTGTACAGAGTCATGCCAACATTTTAATTCAAAAAGTTTTTACAGGAATGTTAGTCATTCAACTTTTAAGATTCTCAAGAATTATCAGGACATAAAGTATATACAGTATGTGATGCTAGAAAGGACAGATGGTTTGCCACTAACCCTTCACTAATGCCAAACCATATTTCTCCAATATTTGATAGCTCTGTTATTTATTCTGGATTTCTTTTTCTCGCTTTGACTTTTTAACTTTCAGCATTTTCCAGCTTAATTTCTATTAAGCTTATATAGGGATTCAGTACAAGTTGAAGGAAAGATCAATCTAAAATGATTTACTGTATATTCCCAGTTTCTGTAATAATCCTTATTGCAATGATTAATGACCTCAGGAAGGGAAGTCATGCTCCTTTTTTTCAATTTGTTATTTTTGTTTTAATAAAGATATTATACAATTACTCCGGAATGTGGCACATACTCTCAGTGTATCATGCCACTGTTTCCACTGTTTTCCAAAGCATAATTATAATATATAACCACCTTAAGAAACACACAAAAATATTTGTAGACTTGTTGTAATAAAATTATAAATATATTACTGATGTAATAAAATGATTAATAAAAATCATAGCAGTTTCAATTTGCAAATGTACAGTATGTTATTTCGACTGTGCACAGGGTCTTAGTGATGTGTACATTTGAAGAGTTACAGTATTAAAACTGTAATAATCTCTGTAATTACCATTGTTTAAGAGACATTTTGGATATTATATTAAACCCCAGCTTACATGATCACAACTCTTGTTTCTGTCCTTATCGTAAATATTTTTTTTTCAATAAAAACTTTCACAGAAGGCAAGTTTGAAATCTGTACCCAACTCAAAGGCCAAATGGTGAAATTCATTAAAGTAGTCAAAAGGGTGAGCAACATCTGGATTGTGCTATAGGTACAGTATTACCCTGAAGAAATCAGAGGATTGTTGACTCAGTGAAACACCTGGGATGCTGCCAAAGTCCTATGGTGCTCCAATACAACTGATAAGCCCTCCGATTAGTGCTCACAGCTGAGCTGGAAAAAAAAAACCTTTCTTATCAGAAATATATTTGAAATGACTTTAAAATGTGAAAATAAAAGACACCAAGAATAAAATAGCAGGAATGCAGGGCAGCATGGAGGAGTGCTTGTTGCTTCAGCTTCACAAATTATGGTTCCGGGGTTCAATTTCAGGGTAGGGTGAGCTCTGTGTGGAGTTTGCATGTTCTCTCCAAGTTTATATGGCTTTTCTATTGGACCTTCCAAAGACATACTGGCTAAGCTAAGTGGTGTCTCTAAATTGTTCCTGTTATTCGGTGTGTGCCCTCTAATGGACTGAAGTCCTGTCCAGGAAGTAGTCCTGCCTTGTTTCCTGTGTTTCTGGGATAGGGTTTCTCCTGTAACCCTCACCAGGTTACTGTCTGAAAAGGAGTCAATGTTCTCGGGGGGGTTTTTATGTGAACATTTGTTTTTCTAATGGCAGATGGTTTATTTTCAAATGAAGATTCTCTGTTCTTTTGGGGGTGAAAAATAAATAAAAGCCTGTTAAGCAGGAACAATCTGTTGACAAAGTTCAATGTGCTTTGTTATTTTTGCCCTTAAAAGCTTTCCTTTGATGTCTAGTCTTACAGAGCCTTGCCTCTCTGACACAGTAGGGCTGTTGGTTCTCTGTCGGTTTTGAATGTACTGTATATTCAACAGTAGCCCCTTCTACACTGAAGTGTTTACACTTGGAAACATTAAGCTAATAGTGAAGTGCTGATGTAAACCATCTAACAAACCCTTGAGGCATAACTAAGCACATTGAAATGTTTACTTAAATTCTCTGCGAGATGTTCATAAAGGCAAATGAGGTATGTTCAAACATTTTAAGAATTTTTTTGTCTTTGACTTTGTGTTTCAGTTACGTTAAAGTCTGTTGAACGCAACATTGATTTACTGTACAATATAACATAAATTCAGAGATTGAGTGGTAGGAAGCAAACCATTAAAATCCAAGAGTCTTGTACTGTACTTTAATGCATTTCAAAATGAAAAATCTTGTCTTTAGAGCAACCCTCTGGTTTTAAAATGAATTATAAATTTATAAAAGAGAAGATTATTTTAAAAGAAGACAAGAGCATTCAGATGGAAAGAAACATCTGGGCCTTTTTCCTCTTACGAAAGCTGAATAATTTTTTCCAGATATCCCTGAGGATCAATCAGACCCATTAAATTACATCAAATCATAAAATTATTAAAAGATATACATATTTTATAAATCAAAAAAATATTGTACAGCCTAATATAATGACATGAAAAACAGTATAATGCTAATTTCATTTATAGGGGAGAACACTGATCGCTATCTTGTTCCAGCGCTCAAGGAAGAAAAACATTTTCAATTATTTTCCAGGATTAGAACTGCCACACTATTGTGCTTTGTTTGTACTGCAAAAAGATGTATTACTCAAAGCAAAATGGAGTAGGTCCAGGGAAATTCAGCACAGGATATTGTGTGGCTCAAAATCCCTGCTTAGCTTGCTCTAGAGACAGCTGGTTCATGACATCTTAAAAGTATGCATGTCAAAATGTGGAAAACTTTACACAAGAGCTATCAAGAGAAAGATCTCATCTCTGTTTATGCTTGGTAAAAAAACAAAGTTACCTACAGTTTGGTAATGTGGAACACTACTACAGCACATTAGACTTTTAACATACAATTGGTGCGTGCGAGTTCAAGCCGATTTATTTATGCAGCATCATCAAGACAAATAGAGAAACAGCCTGTAAAATATGCGAAAGGATGCCTTCGCATCTGTATCTGATTGAACATTTTTAAAAAATCAACTTAGCTGAAGGTCAGCTGCATTTCTCAAGAGTGTCTTGTGCTTGACGTTCATTCTTAAACACTCAGTAGCTCAGGTTACAATAAAGTGGTCCTTTAGTTTACTTAAAATGTACCATGCGAGTTGGAGAATGAGTCTGAAGTTATCGTTTTGAACAAGACTAAACCACTCTATGAGAAAAATGCAAAAGTGTAGAAATGGAATTTAATCTTGGCACTAATGGTCAGGCACTTATGTGAGACTCATGTAAGTGTGGCCACGTTAGAGTTTGCATTGTAGAAAGGCAAAACATAAACATCTCAAGCCTTCTATGAGAATATAATGCACTCTGAATGAGCAGACCAGCTGCGTATCAAAAGAAATAAACCTTTTCTTAATTTAATTCTCAATGCCAGAGCAAAGTTAACACTGTTTTATACTTTTTGAGGGTCTAAGGTCTGCCAATAGAGATCTGAAAACCAATTCCCTGGCTACAATGATCATGAGATAGTTCAGTAGAGTTTATGTAAGTACAAACAGATTTGCAATAATAAGCTGAATCGTGTTCCTATAAACAAGGAATCATTCAGCTATTGTGTCAGGTAAATATTCTGAGAACATATTGTTACGTTCACATGTTGCTCAAGAATCTTGGCAAAACACAGTGCAAACAAAGAAGAAGGTTTTCATTCTTTTTTTCCCATTTTATTTTTTTTCATTATCAGCTGAACTGAAAGGACAAAACTGACACAGAGAAATAAGTTAAAAAAATCAACTCAGAAATATTTAACGATTTGTTGCAGGTCACCTAATAAAGATTAGCAGGTTTAAAAGAGACAGGTGTGTACAGGCAAAATGTAATAATGACAAGTCAAAAACAGTTTGTTAAAACATAGTAAAAGTTAACTTAGTAAAAAAACAAAGAACCACAAACAAACAAATATATACACGACTCATAAGAAAACACAGAAATGTAACATTGTTCTGCATCATTTCCTATTGTAACGTACTGTACTACATTTTTAAATTAGTATAGTAACAGTGTGAATTATTCTTATAAAGTTGTCCTTTAGCATTTAAATGTATGCAAGAATTTAGTATTCTGGAATGGACCTACTGGAGTTATTGTGTTATTATTCTTCCTGGCATTATCTTTAAATAAACACCTTTCAAATATTTTACAAACTTCACCTTTATATTTAATTGGAAATTCACTTTTAAGAATTATAAACACGTAATACAATCATTATTAGTATTTGAAACAAGATAAAAAATATACACATGAACATTTCACACCAAACTGACATTTTAGTCACCTCCAGCTTATAACAAATGGACTTCCACCCATCTAAAAGTACTTATTTTCATACAAATCTAAGAAATGAATCCAACATAATGTACCTACAGTATATACCAGGGGTAGCCAACAAATACAATTAAATAATGTGCATGAAGATACACAGTTAAAAAAAATCTTATATACAGTATCACCCTCACATCATCAATATGTAGAAACTTGGAATAAATGTGTTTTTATACATTTAACAATATTAACTGGTTCATTTAGGCTAGGATTGGCCAGTTGTGGTCCTTTGTAACTATAGGGTGTTGTGATTTTAATTTTAAATGATCTATAAATTACTTAACTGAACAAGTCTCCTGCTTCAGTGGTCAAAAGAAAATTGTTTCTTGAATTTAGAAATTGATCATTTAAGGACATTAATAAATGTCTAGGATTTAATAAGGATTAATAAAATCTGCTGGTTGTGGGTCTCCATGATTACTGTAAATGCCAGGAATTAAACAAATGAAAGACATCACACATACTCATATTACAGCCATGTTTCATTGTTTTCTGCTTTTCTCATTTTGTCTCCCAAATCCCTTTCAAAGATTAACAGAAGCATAAAGAAAGACTTTCTTGCTGCAGCACTGGAATGTGTTTAAACAGATACTTTAAAAAAGGGTATCCTGGGAATGTGACCAATTTTGTCGGCAGCTTTATTTTGAAATGCCATGGTATATCCTTATTTCTTTTAAAACGATACTTAGTTTCTATGATTTGGAGAGATAACCACTAAGAATAAAGACTGAATGTTTCAGATATTCAGAAAGATTTCTTTTAAAACGATACTTAGTTTCTATGATTTGGAGAGATAACCACTAAGAATAAAGACTGAATGTTTCAGATATTCAGAAAGCATATTTCAAACCGTGGTTAACAGAGATAGAGATAAAGTGCTATTGATACAAAAAAAGGTTTGCCGTCTTAAAACCTCAGAGTTAAATGACTTTATAATTTCAGCAGGTATAAAACACAATTTCAAAAAAACACTAAATGGTGACTTCTACAATAAGCTTTTAAAAACAAAAGAAAACTTCTTGAAGACAATGACTGTTTAACATTTATGGACAATTGTAACATGGAGTGCATGGAAACTTATCACCCCAAATAAGAACAGGACAACAGCATTATCGAACTGGAAAAAAGGCACATGCTTTGCACACTGTGCAGACTCAGACCAGTTCAACTTTAGAGTTGGGATAAACGGCTACAACATCATATCCCTCTGGAGGCTGTACTCTGGCCTTGGCGTGGGTCTCACAGTAAAGATGGTCCTCAATGAAAAAATACCCCCGCTGCTTCAGATTTAATCCACAGTCATCACACATGAAGCACTCTGGGTGGTACAACTTGTCCCTTGCTTTCACTATTGTCCCCCTGCACATTGAAAAAGATAATTTAGTCTACATCAGTGACTATTTTGACACCGTGTACACTGCATTACAGTCTTCCTACTTGGGAACTAGTGATGACTGAAATAGTACATAGTATAGACTTGTATACTCTCTTTACTAATAAATAGGTACTGGTTACTTTCTGAACATATTTCAGAACATGGGAAAATTGTACGTAAAGTACGATAAACGTAGAGGACGTATTAAATAACTGATCCATACATTTTCGAACAACTTCAGGGTCACACTGGAGCCAGTGCCTATCCTGACAAGCAATGGAGACAAGGCAGGGTAAATCCTGGAAGGGACGCCACCTGGGCCAATTTTTCCAGTTAACCTACCAGTATGTCTTTGGACTGTGGGAGGAAACCCATGTGAACACAGGGAGGAACATACAAATTCCATGTAGATACACCCCAGGTCTGGAATTGAACCCAGGGCCCCAGAGCTGCGAGACAGCAATGGCGGCCACTGTGCTACCGTGCCACCCATATTAAATCAGAGCTTGCAGAAATAGGTTAAACAGAATCAGAGGACTAAGTTAAAATATTCATCCGTGTTAAGACCCTCAGTGCATGCAGAGTAAGCGTAGGAAAGCTTGCACTCTGTGATGTGCCTTGGACTTACACTATGCCATTCCCGCAACGGGTGCACTCGGGAAGCTGAAAGCCAGGTAAGGGCGACCCCAGTTTTGGAACGGGAGATCTGACAGGAGATTTCACACTTTTGACTGCAGGTCTTTCAGCTGGAAAAAGATTTTGCAGAATGCATATACAGTAGGGTGAAGGTTTTTACATTGAAACAAAAGCAGAAGAATTAAAAATACTGTAGGTTTAGTGTACTGTATACTGCACATTCATGTAAACCTGGAAGGGACGCCAGTCCATTGTAAGGCAGACACACAGACACAAATCCACACATTGTTACACCCGGCCAACTGCATATAACCAATTACTTAATTAGCCCCCGTCTGTTTGATCTGCCAACCTCCTGTGATCACTAGAACATTCCCACCCCTCACTGCAGTCCTAAGCTCTGTTCAGGAAGGAAATAAACATGCCTTGAAAAGTTGAAAACCTTTTTCAACTTTACAAAATCTGTGGGTATTCTTCCAACAGCGAGGAATTGTGAGAGCTAAACCTATTTAAGCTTTTTGGCCTTATATTCTGTAGAATGTTAATATATAAAGTTGGAACTTAAATGGTCACCCAAATATTTTAAATGCAATTTTCCTGCGAAACTAGGCCACACTCATACGAAAAGGTTTAGACCGGTTTTCACACACCACAGTGAGATTTTTCAATGTCACATGCTTCAGCTGCATCCTGTGCCCTGCTGGCCATTTAAGCCAAGTTGCTTTGCCCATGCCAAAATATATTTTTTTTAATTCACATGTTAAATTTGGCATCTGTGCCAAGACTGGCACAGCATGAACACATTCATTAGGAAAAAAATGTAGCTGTTGGCAGTCAAAACATTCCACATTACCGAAAAAAATATCACCACAGAAGTGTTAAAATCCCACTTTCCCAGAATAAGGGTCTGTCAGGGAGCCAGACCAAAGCTATAAACCCCGTACCTCCACAAGTCATATAAAACTGTAGAAAATATGAGCAGTACTGCTTTCCACCTGCTTTCAGGTGGTATTTTTTATCCTAACATTTTAAGTAAACAGAAACTGTATGTAAAGGAAGTTTTTTTTATTTTTTCAATCACTACTGGCTAAAAAATCTGAACAAAACTGAAATAACTCAGAACCAGAAGGGTGATTTACTTTTATTTGCAATAAAACACTGCTTTGATTTCAGTTCCCTGGATTATAGGGTATAAGTCAACTATCACATTTTACAATAAACTCAACTTAACCTGAATAGTTCTCCAAATGTTGGAATTCTTGGAGAGGTATGCTTTAACACCCAAATGCGCAAGACAGGGCAAATGGTCTTTATAATCTCTTATAACACACACAAGGTTTTCCCCCACTCTTTAACTTGAATTGCCTTTGAACTAGGGCTTCATGACATGTGCCTCCTCTGTCCAACACATTTGGGTTTGTCAAATGTTATTTGGATGTTATTTTGTGGGAAAATAAGTTGTGGTTTGACAATGGAAACACTGCCAATGTTTAAGGGAGTTTTAGACTTTCATTAAGGGATTTATATTAGAAATCTGAGATTGTCTTTTCAAACATTGTTTTTTCTTTCAGAAATACAAAGGAGTATTTACAATAAGGTTTTAAACGTTTGTTTTTTGTTCTCTTATTTACTATTGTTTTGCCATAGGCAACAGTTTGCTTTTTAGAGCAATGTTATTTATGTCACACTTTGCTTTTGATTACAGAAGGAAAAACTTGTTGCTACTGTCTCTTGCTGTTGCATTTTACTGTAATTTCTTAATGTAAATAAATTGCAAACATATGAACAGAGGATATATTCATTTGAAAGAAGAAAAATGGGCTTCAAGAATTTCTTATTTTACCTAAAGTTGGATTTTAAACAGAAACGATAACAAAATGTGGGAATAAAATTGAATTTCCTTACCACTATCCTCGGCTTGCAGAATCCCTTGCAGGTATCGGAAAGAGCCAGATTGCTTGGGTTCTGCAGAAGGCTCTTCATAATCTTGAAGCATCTTATAGACTTCAGACTGAGTATCAAACCCATTTTTGCTACTTGGTGAATGGATTTGTGGTTCAGGGCTGAAATGTGAGAGATAATATTTCAATACAAAAAAGTAATAATACTGTAAGTATACAATTAATTGCCACATTTGTTTTTTTTAATTTGATTTCTTCCCTTTGCATTATAAAACATATAATTGTCCATAAATATAATTTCTATTTGCTGTTGAGTAGAATTAATTTTGGTAATGGTATTGATAATACTGTATTGGTAATGAAAAGCTGCCCAGAGTTTAAAAGGGAAGTCAACGATGACCAAAAGTACAGTTTTTAATCTTGCACAGGAACATCCATGGATTAGATATTTCCCAATAAACCCAAAAGTTAAAAAGCGTGCAAGCTCTGAACACGTTTAGTCTGAGTGTGTGGCCGAGTTCATACAAGGTCTTAAATCTGAAAAAAAAAACAGTTACTACTGTATACATGACAAGTTGCAACAAAGTATATGACATGGTATCTTCAAGACATGACATACCTGTTAGAGGAACCTAGACGGAGATTAGTCATTTGCTTGGGTAAAGTGGCTTCTGTGTTGTTGTTATTGTACAGTCCAACTGGATTATTATACTGCAAGGCTGACTTTGAATTGCCATTATTCAATGGAACATCAGTAACATACTGGGCGGGTCTTCTGTTATATCCACTTCCAATGGGTCGGAAACCCTAAAAAAGAAAACCAATCACCAAAAATTTAATACGCTTTTTAGTAATCGTTTTTTCTAAAAAAGACGCTCACTTTTCACAGGTACTGAAAATCCCTGAATGAGATTAGAAACCATATCAGTTACAAACAACATTAATTCATTTTCAATGATAAATCCTTTGTATTCACATTCTTTCCAAATTCTACTTCATAAACCACAGACCACATTGCACTTCTTACTTTTCAGACACTTCTAAAACTACAAATGTCACTCTGAGAACTCCTTTGACAAGATATAGTATTTTGAGCACATAGGAATGAATAAAACTTTCAGATGGGAATTTACAGTTGTAACGTCATTTTTTAAATGCACTTTATCTTAAAGCTTATGTCTGAAGGGAGTCTGGATTATTACTCATAAATGATGTTTGCTGGACTGCTCAGGAAACAGCTCTTCACAGGACAGAGCTGTTCCCCACACCAGTCAGCAGATGTGACCCTGCTCTGCCCTCTACAGACCACCAACAGAGAGTGAGAGAGTAAATCACAGCTTGGAGGGACCCGATGACTCCTACAATTACCTGAGGTAATCTTTGAAAATAAGTTCCTTTCAAAATTGCAGGCCACAGCACAAAGTATTTTTCTGGTAGTATGGAGACTTCATAATGTGAGAGAGTTAATCTATATTAAAAGTTCTTCCATTTCTAGTTTTGTGGTATTTGTTACGACAAAAAAAACAGCCTAAAATATAGCACCACATTACAGTTTCTTCTCATATAAATGTTCATGTTGTGACAAGTTATCATTTTCTTTACCTGTTTTATTTCTCTAGAAGAAAGATGTGTGGATATGTGCCAATTAGAGACAAAAGTGCCAAAGTAGAGAGCACAGCACTCCATATTTTTACTTAAGGGATATCTGCTATTAGGACACTGGACAACATTGTTTTAAAAAGCTTTCAGAAATACAATTAGAGGACAATACAACAATTAAACATACAAAGTCAATTTACACTTTGAATTTTTAAAGCACTCAAGTTCAGTTTGTTTTGGTTGCCAGTCAACCCATAATGTGTGGAATTCTGGGATTTGCTTCCATGCTGGCATTGAATTGTATACTTTTTATTTATGTTCCTGTGCATTTGAACAGTTCCTTCTACATTAATTAAACATAGCAAATGGACAGACATCATTTTAATCTAATTTACGCTGCTAAAGCCTTTAAACAAATATTTTTCTGCATATAGATATTTGTCTGAGGTAGATGGCAGATTTATTAGTCGCACATCTGGTACACAGTTTAGAGAAAGGCCTGTGTGTTGACAATCTGTGACTTTTTTTTGTTCATGATATATATAGGCCAAGATCATTTTCATTATACATCTGTAAAGTCAGGGTATTTACTTAAATTGATTTATTTCCTACACGTGAGGTTTTGACAGTGCATTAAAACACCAGATGCACTGCAGACTCAGACCAACTCTTGGTATCACTACTTAATATTGATAAAATCCCTGCATGCATTTTCTTCCACAAGACAGTGTAAATCATATGACATTCACAGAAAGACTGAACCTTTGAATCACTTGGCAACCTTATCTTGTTATTTAGTAGGCAGGTTAAAGCTATGTTACTAGGATTTTGCTGTTGGCTTACAGATACTACACCTGCCTGACACTGTTTGCTTGGGACTAGAATTGCCATAGTAATAAATTATGACGCAACACACTAAAATGGTCATACATTAATGATGGAAATAAACATGTGTCATTGTTTTTGAAAAGTAAGAATCCAGTGACAGTATTCTAAACTTAGCATTCTAAAACTATATTTCCATCAAAAACCACTGAGAACAGAAAGGAAGAGAAAGGTTATTTTAAACAGTCAGTGAACTTTAAAACAGTCCAAACATCTCACACCTTGATGTTCTCTTTTTTGTCTTATAATTTCCAGAAAAAAAGTTCTAGAAAGACGTGGTTTTCATTGAGCAGCGTACATCAGTGGTGATGGTAATGTATTTTTTTTCTTCTTCATATTTCGGTCAAACTCAAACCGTCTGTTTCTTTAAGTTGCCAGAATTCACTGACTTGTTTGACAACAGCAGCCAAGCATGACACCCATTTACGGATGACTGCTTACAGTGAATGCAAGTTCACTTTACGAACAACAGGATCACCCAACAGCCACTTAATTCTACAGATACCCTTCTGAAGCCCCAGTGCTACTGAATAAATCAACTTTCAAAACTAGATTTTAATCGTATGTGCCTGAGAGGGATTTCACGTTTAGATCCATTTCCTCTGCAAATATTGAGCTAGCAGCCTTTTACTTTATTTCCATTGTTAATTGTATTCATATGCCTTCCCAGTTCTGCAGTCCCTTATCTGTCTATGGTGCTTAGTAATCCTTAAACTTTTGGAGAATAAAGTTTTTCACATGATGCTTTGCATTAGGAACCAAACACAAGAAGCCCTTTATTGTTGGATTTCAAATTGTGTGCTCAGCATGAGGTAGTTATCACTGGGGAGAGACCAGAATGGCATGCAATTGCTCCTTTTGCTCCATAATAAATAATATATATAGAATCTCGTTTACAGGGAATTCACTCCATGGCTACCAACTACTTAATGAAAGAGTAATAAATAAATAAAAATTCAAAGTGGCATAACCATGCTACACTGAATTGGATATCCTCATAATATTGTGTGAATGAAGCATTCACAACATTCACAAATAATCAAATTGAAAAACAAACAGCACACAGTAGAACTGAGGTTTTATTACTTAGCCTACAAAATGTACCTGGTTTATGGCATACATATTTGTAATAAAGTTGTACACACACACTATAAAACTTAGCATGGTAAAGAACAGAAACATTAAAATGTTTTGCATTTACTTTTTCTTTCTACAATGTCTTATGAAAATATCTTCATTGTTGTTTGTATGACAATCTGCAAATATTTTGCGTCCAAATGAAATTTTAACCTGTGTAAAAGGACTTTAGTCTTAGGAATAATGGTCTTGAGGTTTTAAAAGTATTCCAAATTCTTAGAACTGAAGAATCCAAAATCAAAATAATGAAAAAGCTTACGACAGAGGAGCTTCATGATATTATATCTTTAGCATGCGTATAAAGGATAGAGGGCTGACTACTCCAATATTTGCTTATTTCGGCCTTTTTTGGCAAACTAGTGGGAAAGATTTTGGCATTTTGTGTACTGCAACAATGTGACAATAAAAAAACATAGCATAATAATATACCAACGATTTATTGCAGTTGTAAAAAGCAAACAACTTCGGCAAAGAAGAAAAGCCCCAAACAAATGTCAGGAAATTCTGCTGGGCTAAAACAGAAATAAGTAAAGGTTAGTTTATAAGTCTTGTGAATACATTTGAATGTTTATGTCGGCTTGCACAGGTGTCCAAATTCTGACATACTTCTTAAAGTGAAAGACCATCATTACGAAAAGAGAAAGGGAACACAATATGATAATTCTGGAAAAAAGTGCTTACAACACAAAACATGAGAAAAGCAAGCTTATGAATAGATAGCCTTAAATCAAAACACATAACATCAGAAATGAAAAAGGAGACAAATATAATAATCTACAAATTAAGAAATCAAGCAGGACTTAATGAAAATACCTTCTACTCATGAAGCAAATGTTGTCTTGTGCTGGATGTTTGCAGTCTCAGGTATTTGAACTACAATATTTTCATTAGTAAGTTATGTGTGACCTAACTGTCAAAGCTGACCAATGCCTTCTGAAAGAATTCTGTCTGTTTTAACAGCATGGTAGTGAATCTTTAGAATATGACTGTAATGGCATGTGATGTCTGGACTGAACCAGGTGAATAACTGTACCTAGATTCAGGGGCAGACATTGTAGAATGCAGCTTTTGTATACAAAGCATCATACAGTACTGTATACAGTATATGATTGCAAAGCTATACAGTAGGTATAGGAACAAATTGCATGTGGTTGATATACGTTGTGGCTATCTGTGGTGAAAATTCCGATATTTATGATATCTCCTCTGACCTATGCAGTTAATGTCACCAATAGATTTATAATGTCATCACCTTAAAAAAACAAACAGAGTAACAGTGACGATTAGCACAAACATTCATTAAAAGGCTATGAATAAATGCCTCATTCACTTTTTTGTACTTACTTTTTTTCCCATATTGAAATATTTTAATTGCAGCGGTTGTGTAAAACAGAATGAAATTTACAAGTGGTTGTCGTCACATAAAACTGTGGCACAGGGATTGAAATGAATGGAAAGCCAACAATTGAAAAAAGCTTTATTTCAGTCTAGGTTTACCAAGCTTTGGCTGAGGTGTAACTTTAATTGAAAGAATTTGCAAAAGGAACAGTTAAGAATTGAAATCCAAAAACTTTATATTAAACTTTCTATCAGCTCTGAACGAAAATGCCCAAAGAGACAAGAGCCTATTTTAGGTGGAGCACATTAAGGAAACACCTCATTGCTTCCATGTGTCAATTCCTGTTGTGTTGGTAGATCATATCCACCTACTTACTTAAAATTTCCAACAAAATGAGCGGTAGGGCGTTGTTTTTACATTGTGATTAATATGATGTGAAAATGATTAAAGCTAGAAAGCAGTGTTTTATTCTTATCAACACTGCATCTTGTAACACACCAGTGTGGAAAATGCATTTCCTTGGATGGAAGTCAAATTCATTAATTTCATTTTGCCTTCTCACTGGATTGCAGTAATATTTCAATGTACCACTCTCCTTGGTTTTCTCATAATGAAAAGTCCCTGTTACAACTTTTCCCTTTTTAAAGTAGTCAACTCAACCTACTACTGATACATATGCAACTTGAATGCTAAACTTTCTTTTAGGGCTATATTTGTATCCATTATTCTAGTTTTTTCCCAACAGCATTTTAATCAAAATATGATGTTTCTTACTGCCAAGGTCACTCTACTGCTGAGACAGTGAAACATAATGTTCCCCAAACCCAAATTTCTTGAAAACATATCCACTTATTTCCACAGTTTCAAGTTTTTCCCCATGTGTAGCAATTATCATACCAAACTCACAATGAGTTTCTTATCCCAGTGTGTAGTAGTTTAGCAATTTAATTTCTTTAACAATGGATCAGATTCAATTTTTTTCTGATGTCACATTCTGTCCACTGCAAGGAAAAAAGCTGTAATGAAGAAGATAGAGATTCTTGTCTAAAACATTTAACAAAAATACATTTAATTAGATGAACCTTTGTCATGCTTATTTTTCACTTACAGTGGCTATTGCAGAATTTTAATAGAATAGTGCATTGCTCAAATTCATCAGACTTTCATTATACAAAAGTCTGTGTCTCATTATAGATATTTGCTCTCCATCTAGCTGTTGATATAAACCACATGTCATGAAGAAAACATTTTCATCTCTTATTTTCATTTATAGAATACAAAGTATGAAAATGGCCTTCAGGCAGGTCTCTCCTCTCTTGTGTGGGTGGTAGCTGTTAGGCAAAACCAGGTTTTAGATTAAAAACACCTGCAAAAGTACAGAGGAATGGGAAATGTACGATCCTCTTTTTTGATTTACTAATTACCGTGTTTTTTTTTCTTTTTTAAAGGAAATTATCAAAATGTCAAAAGGATTTTCAGAAACAAAATACTGTCATAAGGACAAAAAAGTGTTTTAAACACCACACATTTTCATTCAAAGTCTATGAAGTTATACTCTCTCTCTTAGATGAAAAATAAACAAATTATAGTCAGAGTGCAAATGCTCCACCACAAATAGTCATTGGAACTGTATTATCTTTATTCTGTTCTCAAAGCAATGAAAGTTAAAGAAAGTCAGATAAATTAATAAAGTTTCTAGATTTAAGTTCTCAAAGATTTGTATATGAATGTTTAAGAGGGTAATACTATTCAAGGCAATGTTATGTATATTTTACTATTTTGTGTATTTAACAGTGATTAATTTCCAGTTTTGATTTGTTTAAAGACACTTTAAACTTTAAATCCATTTTAGGAAAAATAATTCTCCACGGTTTTAAATACCTTTGCTAAAAGCCTGTGAAATCAGAGTCTCTGAAAAAATGTGAACATCTGTAAGAGTAGTATGCAGTAAAAGAAATGTGGTATTAACTTTTTTCCTCAAAAGGAATGATGGAAAGAGCCAAGATACATCACATAAATCTGAAGTACTTACACTTTTACAGCTTAACTGTGTCATAAGCATAATAGATATCGGTCTGAAAACAGGTAAAAGGAAGAGTGTACCTTTCATTTGAGTATTAGATGATATATTACTGCATTTCCAAAGCAGGATAATGTAAACCATGCCTAATATGTCTTATCTGATATGAAAGGACAATTTTGTGCTTATGGCGTGATGGTCCAGGATGTGATTTACCCATTTAACAAGGTCCATCTCACAATTAATAAATCTTAGTCATAGGGTTTTTTTTCAAAATGGATCTCTCTAAATGGGATATGTTCCCATCTTAAAAAAAACTAATTTGTACTGTAAGTATTTGATCACAACAATGCTGTAATGAACTCCCACCATCCATTATCAGAAGTTATGCCTTATTGCTGATGAGGGTAACCTGGAGCCCGTGCTGCAAGCACAGGGCTCAGGGCAGAAGTATATCCTGCATGAGATGTCTATCCAAGCCAAACAGGACAATTCTGACACAGCAGTGAAATTACATTTGAACACTGGGAGAACATGCAAACTCCACACAGAAGATGTTCGAGGCCACACTCAAAATCAGCACCCAGAGCAGCATTATTAATTGCCAATCCACCATACTGACCCATAAGAAACTCCTAACTGCACATTCTAAGATATAGCGCATACTGTATCACATGCTCTTTAGTTTCCAATCTCTCCATCTACTGATATTCTCTGTAGGTAAGGATCTTACTGTATAACAGCTTTGGAATGTGTGCCAGGCCATTGCTGCTTCTCCTTAATATATTAATGCCTTTTTGTGACTTTTTCATATTGGTTTACTTACATATGATTCTTATTTACACTAGTTTTCTTTTCTGCTTAGTTGCTACTAACATCCTAACTTGCAATTATATAAACAATAGCTGTGGAACAGGCATCTCCAAACACATTGAGAGGAAGTGTCCAGGACAAATTCATTAGTGTTTCACAGAGATCTGAAAAACTAATCAGTGGAGATTATAGACTTAACCTGGCATGCTACCAACATATAAATAAAGCTGCATATCATTTTAATCAAATACTCAAAATACTCCTCAAAATAATCTCAACAACAGTATTGTTAAGTGTCATAAAATGTGTTTTGTCTGAAAATGTCATATACATGGCACTGAGACAACACTGAGAACAAGAATCTTAATGTATTATATGTTTGATATAGTTATACCTTTTTTTCTTGTTCGTTCTTGAAAACAAACAAATTAAATTGTTGAGTTTGAGTTCTTGATTTCCTTGCATATTAGTTATTATTCTGCATACCTGTGGTTCAGCCTCCAAATTGACCTTAAAAGGATTCGTCTTGCCATCTTCTGTAACAGTTGGAGACCAGATCTTTGTCTCAGATCTGTAAAAACCACATCAAACAACAGATGATCAATTAAGAAACAAATTTCAAACCACAAAGTTAATTCTAACTTTTTTGCTAACCAGATAATCATCATGTATTTAAGGGATCTTATCGTATACCTCGGGCATCTTGCTTTTGTTACTGTACTTGCACTTACAGTAGATTGATATTCGGTATGCTAAATTACTTTTCCAGTAAAAAATGACTTCTGAGTGATCTTCTCAGAGCAAAGGAAATGAGGAGAGCTCTACTGGCTCAGCACTCTAATGCATTTGCAAAGAGGCAAAAAGGCTTGTAATATTCTACTTCAATTTGATAAATTTACAAGGTATCCAATTTAAAAACGTCAAAAATAGTGCCTGTATCCTGGCGCACCAGTTTAATGCGATATCTGGAGAAGGGTTTGTCTGAATACACTTTCTGCAAATATATTTAATTAAGATTAGTTAAATACCAAAACAATATTCAAATGTCCTTGAACTTTTTGTATCATTTAGAATAACAACAACATTTATTTCTTCAAAGTTGTAAAGAATGTGAAAATGTTCAATAAAGGAGCCCTTCATGCTAAATGTTTTTGCAGCGCTGATCCAGTCTTCTCCAAAAACCTGAAATGGTTTCTTTGAGTTAAAGACTGAAGGTCTAACTGTTCATTGATAGGAAAACTGCTTCATTGTCCTTTCTTCCCTGAAGTTTCTATATACTGTACAGTAGTAAGAGTCTGCAAAGTAACTAGGAGTAACCAGGAGTGTTGAAAATAAATTAAACAAAAAAGGAAACGTGCCCTCAGCCAATAGGTTTCTCTGTTACAGACTGAAAGCACCTTTCATTTAAATGCAAGCTAAACCTTGTAGCCATAATTCAAACAGAAAATGTGTCCTTTTTCCATCTCTCTAGATTAGTTCTGACAGTGATTGTATAAAACAAATATTTAGGAAAATTCAAAACTGTCAATTAGTAACCAAGCCTTAACGGAAGTGAAAATGACTTTACTCCTGTACAAGCTGTCATTAACAGCTGTGTAAAGAAGAGAAGGATGCCTGCCTGCAGTTTAAATTAAACCAATTAAAAGTTTGGAATGTATACAGTAGATTACAGTAGACATGAAAGCTGAAACGATATCCTTTAGATAATATAAAAGTAATAAAAAAATACTAACAACAGTAAAGCTTTTAGTGAGCCATCATTTTGTGTGACCTATACACAATATATTATGAGATCGTTTAAGATACCACAAAGATTTGTAAGTACTTCTGGAATTTTCCAAGAGCTTGAATGAAAACAGTGTGGGTAACATTTTAATATCCCTGAGAGATATGCTAACTGCAAGAGTTTGCCAAGTTGCCCAAATATACTACATATACTCATGCCTCCAGATTTAAACAGGTTTTATTTTTGTGACATCATTTTATCCAAGTAGCCATATTCACAGATTAATAGAGAGCTTCATTGGAACAAAGACGTATTCTGCAGAACATCTGCTGAAGTTGAAGAACGTACACCTACACAGTAGCAAGCCTGAGGATTCAGACTAACAAAGAGGTTTCTGTAATCACTCCAATGGTGGAAAACTCACAACTAGTTTCAATGAGATCACACAGCTCAGCTGTCGTAATTGCGGCTTGGTGAGGTAATGCCTAAAAAATTGTCAAAGAGGTGTTCATATCAAAAAGATATTAGGCATACATGCAAAATTAACGATCTTCAGACCCAAGCGCAGACACCCAGCCAACTTGACTTTTAAGCTAATTATGACATAATGCATTCCCCAGACATAACTTTGTGGACACGTTTAGGAAAATACATTAGGAGTAAAAACCTCAGTAAAATATAGTCTAGATACTGAAATACTGACAAGTGCTTTTTGTTGAGAATGTCAGTATACAAATTAAATTCAGATTGAAATTCAGATACTGATGAATGTCAATTTAAAAGCTATTACAGAATGTCTTACTACTGTATATCAAACTTATATTTTTACCTATACTGTACCTAACAATACACTATATTTCTATGGAAGCTTTTCAACAAGAACTATGAGATTTGAAAGTACTGTATGCCTTACATCTGAGAAGTATCTGATTATCATCACTGCACTGGGACATTCTAAAGCTTCCATAGAAAGCTACCAGACTTTCCCCCAAATATATCTCTAAACCATTTTCAGTATGACAGCAACCACTTGTAGATATAGAAGACAAATTCTTCTTTCATCAATGTCACTTTTAATCTCAGGTAATAAATTAAAGCCATAAAATTCTGTATATTAGTGTTAAATTGCTGTAAATGAGTTTAATTATCTCAAATGTTTTAGGTTCTATTAAATTCAATTGCTCCATGCACATATTTTCTTATACTACCATTCATTCTTATACTCTGTCAAGAAGAAAATACTCCACATACTTTACAGAGTGCAATTCAAAATCTAAACTATTTAATGCATTTTGCATTATAATAAAATGCTTTAATGGTCACATTTTCCAAAAATTAAACATCAGCACACTAGTTAAATTGCTCCCAAGTTTCCCTTTTTTCTATATTTTAACTAATCTGATATGTTTATGTCAAAACATAAATCAAAGACAGAGCAAGGTCCAACAGTTCTCTAAGCACAGAAACCCCCTTCTACCTCCCCTCCCTTGTCAGAAGTATCCCCGAGAGGAAACAAAAGTGAAAACCTAACGTGCCTCTCCTGTTTGAAAATCCTGTCTGATAATCACTTGAAAGAGGAACACTATTACCATTGCTGAATGAAATATTTGGCCTTTGGGGGCCCTAGACTGTCTGGACATGACTTAGTCATGTTTAGAGTTATGAATTAAAAAACATTCGGCTCTTGACAACAGGTTTTTTTAACACACTATTGTAGTTGATGATTATTTCATGCTCCCACTTGAGAACCTTCCTTCAGAGAGCTCAGTAAAAGAGACACTTTATTAATCTTCTTTTTGTTTATCGTCCATTTAGATGAAACAGAAGAGCCCCCTTTCAGCTCCACTGTAATACAGTATGCAAGACAGCATACAGTACATTCATCAGAGGCCCAGTGCCACTGCTGGACTCATTTTGTAAGCACTTGTTTTTCTAAGCAATTATTCTGCTTTAAAAGGAGTCACTCCCCAGCTGATTGCTCAAGAAGCAGCAATCCTCTGCATTTCAAAGATCAGATCTTTCAGAATCAGTCAATAGAAACCTTCTGTATTGATTATGTGTTCATAGAAACAAACATGGCTTGTTTCAGACTGCCTTCATCTTACTCCCAGTTCTTCATGGCCACTGCTTTCTTAAAAAGCAGAAAAAATTACAGCTGGCATGTCTCATGTGGAAGTGTTACAATAGGTTAATGATATACTGGCACTGCTGAACAGACATGACATATTTCAGGAAGCTCCTAATATAATGCTCTGACTTTTTAGTGAACTTAGCATGAGCCTCTGAGCAACAAATCTTTCTCAGTCAGCCACCCTTTGATCACAAAGCCAGAAATACAGCACACAATTTATGGAATGATTTTACCTCATACTGTAGACGTTAAAGGTATTTCAAGGACTTTTAGATTTGAACAGCTGAATCCAAAAACCCTGCTCCATTACCCATTAAAGCTGAAAACATCTTTCTCCTTTTTTACAGTAATTCCAATAATAATTACGCCATAGTTTTCTCTTAATTGGGACAGAGCACTGTTGCTGACATTTTGAGTTTATGTTTAAAAAAATATTTCCTCTATTTTTCTACAGTGCCTAAAATTGAATTTAAACTTCAATGAATTGAGGGTTACAGACTGCCTGGCCAGCTGTTGAAGAGTCCAGTGCATTTTCTGGATGAAAATGCTAATAAAGATCCCAGTTTTGAGGCAATTAGTCTTAACAATGCTTTTTATTTTATTAGACATTTTGAAAGAAGTTTAGCTCCTCTCGTTTTCTCATGACTCACCGCAAATATGCTCACTTCTCCCAATGTTTCAATATACTTTGGAAGTCTTTTCAGATCGTGTTGTGAATTACATGTTTCTCTTTTCTATTTTAGGATTCTTTCTTTTATATAATTATAACTTGGTCTAGTGCTCATTTTTTCTTTTCTCCTGGCCCTCTGGAAACATGATCCACTGAATGCAACATTCTTTGCTGCAGGAAAGTCTTTTATTAGTTTACTCAAAGTGAAATAGACACCTACTTTTCAAGTATTCTAGAAACAGAGGGAAACAGCCTAGAATCTTGCTTTACAATGTAATGACTATTTGTCTGATGTCGGTTTTCATTCGATAGATTAGAATTTCTTTAGTTTATTCAAATAGTTGTAAAACCTGTAAAGAGTAAAATGAAGTGAATATCCTGAAAAATGACAAAAACGGATATGCTATAAGATTACAATAAGGGAATAAGACTCTAAAGTTGTTCTGCGCTACGCTGACCATATAATTGAAATTACACACACATAGCACACTGAAATCTGGCCCCGTTAAATTCATTCCACTTCCACTTCTATTTTTTTTAAGGAAATACGAGCGCAAAGTACTCTGGCCCTTACTGAACAAGCTAACTTACTTGAGGTATAAGGTATTCATAGCAAAGGCAGCCTTATCTTTGTCTGTATATAAACAATGTTGGTTTAGTACTTATGGCTTGAGTCTTTACAGGAACTTGTGTTACTATACTTTTTTAGTCTTTGTAACTTTAAAAAAAATTCTTAATACTAAAGGCTAGATATACTGTATAATTAAAATTGTTGCATGGGTTACCAAGAAAAATGAGACGAGGGAAAGTGCAAGATCCAAGCAAAACTGAACAATGTAGTCAGTAGATTAATCAATCTTTATTTTGTTCAAAACTATTGCTTGAAAACTTACAAGCTTTTATGTAAATCAATATAACCCAAATAAAACCATTTGCTCTTCATTTGATCAATTTACTTTTCTATTACAGAAACAAGAGATTTCAAGAACCAGCAAAGTGAAGAAGAGTTTAGCAAAGTAAAAATGCTAAATATTTGTATGAAAGCAGAACACCAGATAAAGTTATCAGAATATGAATGTATATCTAAAGAATCTATAACAATCATTTAGGAATTGACATGTTTGACACTTTGTTTTCTTGACAATTGTAAGGTGAAATCTACCTTTCATTCTTTCCAAAAGGAAACTGCTTTAGCTGTTCTTGGACATTCATGGCTATGCATGGGAAAAACACTTTTATCAGAAACTGAAAATTGTTCTGAACCTAGGTACATTTTTGTTAGATAACATATGTCAAGAAAAGACAATGGACTAATGCCAAATGACAATTTTACTGTAAAGACATATTAACTTTATTATGTTTTGTGTCTAGTTTTGTTTTACAGCCTAGTAGAATTTATATGTACTGCTTGGGCAGACTAAAAAAATAATGTCAACTTTCTTTGAGCAACAACTTTTAGGCAAATCTAATCTCTGTCGTAAAATTCCTGAGAGAGACCAGTATTTATAGGGATTTTTACAATATCTATATATTATGCTAAACATTTGTCAGCATATTTCACAACTTACAAGGGAGTACTGAATTATTTCCTTAAATTAATATATATTTTAGTTTTCCAAGATGCTTTAAAGAAGCTTAACTAAGTTTTATGCTTTTGTGTTCAAAGCAAAGCATGAAACTATGAACTATGCAATTAATAAAATTGTAGGGGGAATTAAAGGATATTCAGGATATTACTAATACTTATTAAAATTGCTCATTTTAAATGATCCTTTAAGTATACAGTAAGAGTGAAGGACAAGATGTTGGACATGTAATTGTTCACACAAGAGGATACACTGCTTATCATGTCTGATTGCTTGACATTAAGATCAAACCTTTTCCAATCAGGGTTTGAAGGATCCCAGTGCGTAATATCCAATAAGGTAGCTGGGGGTTTGTTTTAGAGACATACAGCTTAAATATATATAAATACGTTCTGCCTGTGCTCATCCTAAATGTTTCTCCTGTTCCTTCACTTTTGTGATCTCAAGGCCCGCAGAGGTTCGTGTCATCATGTTACACAACAAAGTAAAGTATTCCTGGTCCTAACTAGCTAGGGAGAGCTAGGGACACGCTTGTATACTCTAACAATTCGAGTTTTGAAATGGTCCGAAAAGCCTTTAGATTAATAAAAGCTAAAAATAATGACTTTTTAAAGGAAGAACATTAAATAAAAAAGTAAATAATCAGAATCCAAATTGAAAACTTTTCCCTACTGTAACGCTAAGCGCCAGCTGACTGCTAAGATATATCAGAATATAAAATAAGATATGCATTAATGAAATGAAAAATGCTTATGGTGGTAAAACCATACAGTATCTCTTTGGCTTTATCATCATAATTCAGAAGTTGTGATCATACCCCATTTTTTTGAACTAAATGTCTCATTTCTTTCATCCAATACACATTTGATACAGCTTCAGAGATACTGTAGATGTCCAGTCAATCAAAGATGGTTAAGTAACTCCGTACAGTGATGCTACTCACCGGCTGATAGACAAAACAAGCTGGTCAGTGCAGGCTTTGATCCTGTTCTGGGCCTCCATGTGTGTCATGCTCTCAGTACTGTCTCCATTTATAGCCACGATAGTATCACCAGGGTTAAGCTCTGCCTGTGCAGCTTTACTTCCAGGTGTAATCTACAGCAAAGGAAAAATCAACATTAAGCTTGTGTTAGCCCAAAACAATGGGTATGTAAAAGTACCACAATGCACTCGGTACACTCGCCAATACAGAATGAATCATTTAAGATGAATATTTATTTTTGCAACAGTTGTAATAAAATAGGAAAACTATATGTTGCATACAGACAAAGATCAAGGAGGATCAACAAAACCATAGAAACATTAGTAAAAAAGCAACACTCCCACATTGCAGTAAATGTCTTTGTACGAGCACCCATGTGGTTGAATTAGCCTCAGGTAGCAGGCAAAGAAATTGCAGTTTTCTATAATCTACCACTATCAAACAAGGCATTCATCTCTAGAGAGAGAGTGAGAAAGACTTCAGGCGATGATGAATCATTTAACAACAGTAATAAAACAAAAGGGTCATAGACAAAATAAATTAAACATCAGGACAAATGGGTGACTGTATTAGCCGAATTTTGAGACAATTAAAACTTAAGCAATGTGGAAACCTTTAATTGGGAAATTTGGTGTCATTACCCCTTGAATTGATGTCAGGTGCTTGGCCATGCAGATTTAATGACTACAATGTATCAGTCTGCTATGTAAACAAAAGGATACACTCCACAAACATTCCTCAGGGTATATTACTCTAGGTGTCAAACAGAGACAAAGGTAGGAGATTAACAGTTTGCCATTTCCTCTTATTGTTCTAATCAGTGCCTGGGCACAGTAATTTAATCTCCTTTTTTTGGAAATGTTTGGAAGAGTAACAAAATGCTTAAGGTCAACATATGTATGTGCTTCTCCTTAGAAGTTAATAGAAAAAATATACAAGCCTTTGTTTTGTTTTTTTGCTCATGACATTTTAACTTCAAGTAAATATTTTAAATGTTTTATTCTTCATTTTAAAGCTTACCTTCAGAAGTTTGTTTGTTACCACATGATAGCAATTTCATTTGAACTACGCCTCCAGAGGAGGACATCTGGATGTCACACTACGAACCTTAAATACTGTATAACCATAAATCACCAGAAGCCCTCTGTGCATCTAATATATTTTATATTACAATATTACCCTCAGACTAATCTTTCCAGGTCAGGGATGATTTTGGAAACAGAGGAATGATTTACAAAGTTTCTATATGAAGAAGGGTGGAAGCACAAAAATAAATTTTCCTAATTAATTAAAGTGCTCATTCACAAATTAGATTTGTGATTAGATAAACCAAGTGCTGGTCCACTATGGCCTAAAAAAGTCACTTCAATCCGATTATTCCTTCATCACTGTTTGATTATAGAGATAACTGGAACCCATCATACAAATGGATGACGAAAGATTAATAGTCAAAAATATTCTTCTGACAGAGCAAAATGCATAGTCACTTTATTCCACATCGAGTGTAACCACATGGAGAGGTTAATACAAATAGGCTATGCAAACCTTCTTCAAAATCCTATGCCAGCAATGTTAACTTTTAAAGCTTTTGGAGCTGTTTCATGGAACATAGCATTGGTCTGAAATAACTGCCATGAAGAATTATAGAAATCTGAACTAAAAAAAATACTCTACCAAAACAATTTTTAAAGAATTGTTTTTTTTGTAACCTAAAACAAAAATAGAATACAAATTTTCTTTATGTTTTAAAACCTGGCTTAAACTTATTGAATTTCATTTAATTCCCTAGGAACTTTGCTCTCCAGTGGGATGTGCATTAATTTCAAATGAAAAACACTTGTGGTGATAGGATTTTATATGTGCTTGCCAAGTTTTATTTTCTCTTTATCATTCAGAAAAAACAAATCGACTCATTTTTTTTGCAGTTGTTTTTGCATTGTCTTACAATGCAGTACACGTTTCATATGGCTTTAGATATATGCCTACAGTAATTCAAAAGGACAACTGTTGGGATTGTAGTCGTGTCTTTCCAACCACAGTCCTTAAAGCACCACATTATAATCCAATATGGAATCCCTCTTTTCAAATTTCTAATTTTAACTTTATGATATTACATTAAAATTGTAAAAAGACCCTGGCTGTGGAAATCCTCCTTTATTGTGGGTCATTTGGCAATAACATGTTATGTTTAAGGGTGTGCTGTTATAGCAGAACAAAGCCCACAGCAAGGTCAGGACTTACATGAATAGCCCTTTATGAGTCACTCTTCCGGCCTGCCTACTTAGAAAAAGTATTAAATTATCAATCTGCTCTTAGAAACCTGAAACAATGGTGATCGTAAAACAAGCACGTTTTGTATAAAAATGTTTTCTTTTGCTAATAAAAATGTTCAATGAACATAAATGCTTTATGTTTGTCTTACGAGAATGGGTCAAGAGATCTGTTTCTGTGACAGGGATAGACCAGAATCAGGCTTATTGCTTTACACAACAAACAGTATTTTTTAAATCTTTGGGGAAAATGTATACATTGCTGCATTTTTGATGTACAAAACTTACTTTTCAGTAGATACAGGCTTACACCCAACAACACAGAACGGAAAAGTCAACTAATCTGAACACGCCCCTCTGCCCACAATGAAATAAAATGTGGAGACTACCATGCAGTACAACAAATTAGCTGCTTAACTCAGACTAAAGTCTCCAGAAACAAAAATTGGGAGCCTTATCCCATAGTGGATAGAGGTCCGCAAAGGTAAGCAACAGGAAATTAAATTACATTGAGTCACATAATGGCATACTTCAGTTTTACCAGATCCACAGAACAAGAATGTATTTTTTCTAATTAATTTTGAACCCAGAATCCTAAATCAGTTCTGTTTTTTCAGTTTTAGGTAAAGCTACCCTTAACCTTATCTAACACCACAAAAAAACTCCTTCTCATTTGTGTAACAAATCCTATCTCAGTTTGAGGAAAAATGTTCAAATATTTTAAACTAAGAACAAAATATTAAATTTGCCAGTGCACAGTCATCTCTTTTGTGATCTAACAAAAGTAGCTTCACAATATGGCCAAAAAGAGCTGTGTTTTATAAAAAAAAAAGAATATGACCATTCCACCTTCAAAGTGCATAAATTAAACAAGTTTAACCACTTCTGATTTGTATGGTATCTTTATACAAGTGTACCAAGAACAGTAGTTACTGTAAGTAAACGGCATATTCTAAACAAAGTTAAAAGAATATGCAATATATTGGAGATCGCATTAGCAGTGAGCAAATTAATGAATGTTAAACAGAAAAAGCCGAGTGACTTCTCTTACATCTGTAAAACTGCCTAATCAATGCAATTTGTGTAATGGAACAATAATGTTCTGCATATCGTATCAGTTATACAATATCTAGTTAATTATTGCCAGGTTCTGCAAGGAATGAAAAACAAGAATATTCAAGAAGGTCTGGCTGCCTGAAAATGGAGTTTGTGACAGTGGTTGCTGAATGCTACAGAATAAGCTGTGTCCAGCCATTTGTAAAATGTGGTCATAATGGGTCAGAGGGTTTTGTTGTGCCATCAAGGCAGGTATAAAGAAAGACCAGCTTTTCATTGGCCTTTCTGTCTGTGTGGCTCAAAACAAAATCACGTTTTCTAATTGTTATTGTATGAATTTGCTTTCAGGTTTAGGAGTTTAAAAATCCTTGTTCTGTTTTGTACTATGCAGAATTCAACATTGTAAACACAAACTTCAAGGCCATATACTGCTAGTAAAGTAAGCAATGCAAACCCAATAGTTAAAAATGGTCTTAAATAGAATATAATCTTGTGAGCAATTGTTTGCTCTAAAGGGTTATTATGAACTATCAGTTATAAGGTTATTAAGAATGATCAGAACTATCAGATAACGAAAGGGTTATTAGGAACTAAAACTTAAATAAGAGTATTCATTTCATGTGCAGTACTATAAATAACTTCAACAACCTTTTTGAGGTTGTTGACTTTTGAGGTATATAAACATTTTATTGAAAGTCTCATTTAGATTCTGTCTCCTGTTGCAACCATGGAAAAGTAAAAGTATTGAGCCATCTTAAATATTTTATCATGGTTTTAAGAACAGAAAAACTTTAATCTCAAATATGAATGGTTATATTTTGCTCAGAAATACAAATCCAAATAGAAGCATAAACAACAAACTGTAAGACCAATACAAAGTTGTGAATCACTGATGCCAACAATATTAAATGCATCACAGCAAGGTAATAAACATACTGCAGAGACTTTTTTGCCATTAATGTCTGGTTTGTAAATTTATTACGCAGTCACATATGTTTCCAAAATAAGGCACTTCAGTTCTTCCATGGATATGAAAAGAAAACAGTACAGGACACAGTGGCCATAAAAAGAATGGTCACTGATTTCAAAATGTCTCTTTCAGGTCACACAGATCCCTGGAATGCATAACCACATGAGGCTCAAAGAGAATAAATTCTGACAAAAGGTTAGCAGACCCCTTCACTTCAAAATGAGCAGCAAGGCTAATAAATTACTAGACAGAAGAAAGGGGTAGAGAAAAACAGACACTGAAAAAGGTAGCAGTAAGGAATTCACTGTGGAAAGCTAGCAAAAAATGTCATTTGAAGGAACAAAGAATGAAATAATGAATCTTTCGTCTTCTGTTCAGATTCAAATCTGAACTTTTTCAAATGCCTGTAATCAAGAGTCCCTCTCCTCTGGCTTTGTTCAATATCTGCACTCTTTCCAGGATTAATTAACCTGGTCAGTTCCAACAAAGACTGAAATTTAACCTGGAAGAGGAGGAATTTTTCAGCATAGGAAATTCCCATAGAGGCATTCCCTTTCTTGCTAATATGCATGTACATCACTTTTTCATCACAGCCTGCATTTTTCAATTATACTATGAATAACCATACATAATATCTAAATTCAGAGTTACATACACATGCAGTAAAGGTTTACTAATTGAAAATAATTTCAGTTCAATTTTAAAAGGTATTGAAATGGATTGTTTTTATATTTACAGTAGATCTGGCCTGAGAATTTTCAATTTAATTACTCTCCGGTAGTCCTTGCCCCAGAGCTGAACATTAAGTTAAAGAATTCCTCATTCAGAAAGATCTGGCCATGACTGTGCACAGCTTTTACATTATTTTCTGGAAATAAAAAACAGTTTCTTGTGTGTTTGTATCCATTTGTCAATAGCAAGTGCACAGTATACATAAAACTTAAAATACACAGCTCTGACACTTTAGCAATTTAGCTGAACTATAGTATACTGCTTGCAAACCATGTGATAATCTTATTGTTCCCACATTCAAGAAGGTTACACTTTATGTTTTAACTTCATAGTTACACTTTTCCACATTATCTCTGCAACATGTTTTAACAATTAGGACTGTGGTCCAACTTGTCCTTATTTCATTATTAACTACCCCACCCTTGTATATGCAATTTGGTTATTTGCTCTCGTCTGTGAACTGCAGTAGACTTCACAATTAGCACCTACACTACACCATGATTTGAGTCAGTACTGAATTTTACAATTTTAAAGTGCAGGATCAGTTAGTGTTTTAGAACTTTTAGTCTGAGAAGAATGCTTTCCAACATGATGTCTAGCTTTTCCCCTGTGTAATATCATTAAACTAAGAAATCTGGAAAATATTTTAAATGTTTCAATATTTAAACATGTCAGTTATTCAATGGAATAATCCAAGGCTTCCTTTTTGCAGTAAAGCTTAGAAAGCATCCCATAAAACGATACAGGACACTTGGCACACAAGGTACACAAGGAATGCATTGAAGATATGATACAGCTAACCAGACAATTAAGATTTTTGGGAACTGCAGTTTTCCATATGCACTATGAAGGGTAAACATTAAGAGTATTACTGTATATCCAAGTCTTAGGAATTTAATTCTCCATTGCTTTTCTTGGGGTTTAATTGCCTAGTTGTATATACAGAAAACCCAGAGTGTTTAATTGTTACATGCATTAAACCTTCTAAAGGTTTTTAAATGTAGAATTTAAATATACCCTTCATCATTTAGAAGACAGCTCGCTGATCTCCCTGGCATTTTGGTCCAGATTGTGGTTTGACAGGAATAACGTGCTGGAATTGGTACATTCTCTTTACCCCCAAAACATATCATGCTTTACTATTTTTCTGAAGATGAACTGAAAAATCAATTTGATTTTTACACATATTTAAATAATTTTGGTGAAAACAGAATAAATAAGATGAATAAGAAGCAAATAAGATGAATATGATAACATCTTTTCCAGATGCAATCATTTCCTTTATAGGAGACATACTGTACTTAAGAAGATTAAAATTTACTACAGTATACCATGACAATAAGCCACAGGAGATCATTATATTTTCTATGAAAGAAGGAGCTGCTGGTTGAATAATACGCTTTTATTAATGTTATGAGGAGTTATCATTAAAATAGTTTATAGTATTCATATTAAATCTCTTCATACAACCAGATAATTGTTCAGGGTTCAGAACACATAAATTCCATACTGAGTCTACATTCCCTTATAGTTTTTAATTTTGCATAGTTGTCCTGAGATTGACTATATATGAAAATAACCCATTAATGTTTAAATAGATGCTTCAATGGGAAAATTGTAATTACATATTAGTACCTGTAAGCAAAATATCATTAACGGAAATCCTACATTTCCAAAATACAGTATTGCTAAAATTCTTTTGTACGTTGGAATCAAACTTACTTGTCTATTTACAAAACAATCCTGAGACATTTTTATCCTTTCTACATATTAAGTAAACTGGCGGAGCCAGATGTTCAAAATGAATATGAAAAGACGAAACACACGTAGGGACACTTTGATTACAACATTACAGCTCGTTGATTCCTTTAGTACTGCAGCAACGTCTGTATTAAGCCTATGCGCTAGAAACTGTTGTGACAGCACCTGCAAGCTTTCTTCTCAGCAGTAATCTTCGACGACAGCTTTCAACTCAGCGTAATAAAATGTCAGCACCCTGAACATTTTCATCTGAATCTCCCGTGTTTATTATACTATCAACTCATCTACGGCTCCCCATATACAGTAGTACGGATGTTAAAATATTGTAACACTGCATATTAAACCCAAGTATGTGTACCTATTGTTGAGGGGATTTTACAGTTTGTACAAGACATGTAGTTATTACTTTCTATAGTACACAGCGGATACTCGGGTGAAATTCATATTGGGAAGACATGTAACAGATTATAATAGGCGAAGTTTGTACTTTCTCTGGCAGCTAAAGACCAGACCAGATAAAATAATAATAATAATAACTGTCCTAACGTCACTTATCACGTAACCCCGTTAAAATAATTGCAAACCAAATGTGTTAAAAACAGATGACCAGTTTTCTTACTTATAACAATAAACCTATTTAACAAAGCAGACTTAATTTCTGGTCTTTTCATAGCATAGCAAGTCTTAAATGCTAGAAAAATGTGACCAAATGAAAGCTATAAAAAATTAAAGCACCTGCATAAAAGTATTTGTGAATATAACTAGAGAAAACAAATGCTGCATAAATAATTTTGCATTCTTTCCAGTTGGGCATTCGTAAGATAAACGTCGTTCACAGTATCACCGTTAGGGAGCACTGAGCGAAAAGGATTTTTTTAACAACTGTGCTGCATATACTGTAATCAATGTAACAGAAGTATGGAAAACCTGTAGACTTCTTCAGTTGTTAGTTACAGGCGTCGTCAAGTAATATTGTATATTATTTAATAAAATAAATTATTATTTTAAATGCCTTCCACTTAATACAGTACTGGTACTCCAACTCGAATGTTCCACTCTCAAATGTTAGCAAAGTGAGTCCAATAAACATGTGTTAATTAGCAATGATCAATTCAGACTAAATCCCAATGAAGGTCACACAATACCATCGATACCATCACTCAGCATTATATTTCAACTTCCAAAACTGACACAAAGTGCCACATGCCTCGTCTCTGAGAACTACAGAAAGAATTATTAGATTCAAGACAAAAAGATTAACGCATTACATACCCTTGAAATAGTTAAAGGTGTACTAAAATCCCTTCCACCTACAAGCCTGAAACCCCATGGCGAGGGTCCGATTAGAGTTACAGTCTGAGGCATATCTGCGCTTCAGAAGGATCCACGAAGTCAGAACTGAGGGGTTTAAAAATAGGTCCTTAGCCTGGTAGCTTCTAGGCAACAGTCTAACAGTTCCCTCTTCACTTGCTGCAAACTTTAAATAATAAAAACCCTCCTGACGTTTGAAAGGGGGAGTTGTTCTTTGTAACTGCCTCACACCAAATTAAATGGGAGGGAGGAAAGCGGCGTCATTGCAATTCAACTCTTTGGTTGAAAGATGTAGTTTTTAAGCACAACCGCCTCTTGTAGCTGTAGACACGAATTCAGACAGCTTTACTACGGCTCCCAGAAGGCAGTAGTGAAATTCTCACTCAGACAGTTCGTACAAGGAGGAGTTTAACCAAATTCAAGGGCTGGGAAACTAGCGGTTGTATGCTAATGATAAAAAGTGCGCATAATAAAATTGAAAAAAAAAAAAGCTGTAAAACCTGATAATAGTACTTAACAAATATATATTTGCAAGTGTTGAAGGTCTGAAAGAATGTTGCAGTTTGTCGTAATTCAAATGGCTGCTTAACAATATAGTTGACAATTTTAAAATGTTCATTTAATCTGTTTGACTCAATATCTACATGATATTATCACATTATCAATAATTTGAATTTGCAGATATTCATACGTTCAGGCTGCATCTGTAGTACACTTTTGCTTAGGTGTTTGTCGAGAAGAATGATCGTACGTCTAGAGATGTAAAGATTGTAAACACGTTTTCTTTAATATCTCCTGTTTAACAACTTTCAGATTTGTGTCAGATTTGTTTTTACCCTAAAACTGAAAACTAGTTCCGAAGGAATTTTTTGCTTTCACTTTGTCCACTAATCTTGCGAAAAACTTTTACAGAATATACGTGAATCTGTTCTTGGGAGTCACCGTAAATCTTGAGTCATTTCCCTTTGATTTCTTTTGTGTCTGTCTTTTCCCAGGACTCATGACGTAATTACCAGACACTCCGTGTGACTCGTCTTTAGTAGCTCCAGTGTTGTGACCGGCACAGCAGTAATTGCCTTCAGCCTCTCGTAAGAAACTTCTCCAAAGCTTGGCAAAAAATCCGAATAAACCTTTTAATAGTATTTCAGCCCTATAACTAAAAGAAAACTAAAATGCTTTTGCAAATTAATACATTAACAAGAAAAAAACCCTTAGGATTTTTTAACTATCTAAATAATTCATAAAATGCTCCTGACATACTTTATTTTATATTATTTATCTTGCCCCATATCTTCCTATAGGCTTACCTATAGTCATCTTATATTTTAGCTAACTCACCTTTTTTCATACCAGTTTATATTTTATGTTTAATGTGTCACTTTGTGTCAGAATTGATGGTAGATGATTCATGTTAATGTTTATCACAGTTGTACACTACCACATGAGATCAAATTAGCTTTATTTCAGTTTTGCTGGAAATTTCTATTCCACAAATCTCAGAAAGACCTTAAGATTGTTGTTTTGCTACATACTAATTTTTTTTCATCATGGCTGAATTCTGCAACCCACGAATCAGAATGCATCTAATACAATATCTTATCTGTCATTTTGAGCCGTCATACGTTAATGCCAATACAATATGACAAGGTTTGAAACATGCTTGGATTTTGCACCATATCTGTCTATGTGCATGTGCCTCTCTATCTATCAGTGTAATTTTCATTTAGATGCTCCATTAGAAAGAGATTTGTAGCCCAGTGCAGTTTAAAATAGCAGGTCTGCATTCAGTCAGGCACCAGAATTAATACCATCAGTCTGGCTGTAGTAGTACTGTTAGAAACATATTTTTGTTATTAAAAATCGAAAGGCTTGGTAGCTTACTAAGAGCTTATGAGATTTATGTCCACTTAAACCGGTAAAAAATTTAAATTGCACAACACATATTGGAAATAATGTTAGCACTAAATAGGATTTGCCTACAATCTGTTGAGGTAATGAAAATATATCCAACAAGTATATTTCATGCAACAAGTATAATGTAGAATAAGTGATTACAAGCATGATTCCAGGGCATAATGGAAAGAATATCTATGGTGTTTTAAATATTCCATAAGCTCTGATGTTTACATCATTGTACAGTCATCTTGGGTCAAGAATCCCTATTTATATCACTTGACAAAGTTGAACTACGTCCTGTAATTTAGCTCAGTTTAATTTACTCTTCCTTGGCTGTTTACTTTACCAAATGGGTAGTTTAATAACATCTACCAGTATAACAGAACTAAACTGTCAGAAAAGTAACCCTAAATGTCATCTAACAGTGCTTAAAATGTTAATTGAACACAAGGGCATTTTCAGAGGCTAATCTGAAAATATTTCATATCATAACTTTATTGGGTGTTGGTTTGATTTTCTATTGATCAAATCAATTACATAGGGCCAGGTTGACATTTTCCAGCAATTTCATCAGGAATTAATGGAAATGTTCCCGATAATAAAAGCAAGTAATTTCTGCATATTCCCGGTAAGAGTCACAGCAACCCAGAGCCTAATATGGAAGTGCAAGACTCAGGGTGGGACTGCACCCTAGATTGAAGAACAACCCATTTTGGGGAGGACACACACACACAAGAACACGGGGGCAACTTACAGATTCCAGCAGGTTTTGAAAAGCGGGAGGAAACTGGAGCACATGGAAAAAAGATACAGGAATGTGGGGAAAATGCAAACTCCACACAGAAGTAGCTACCATACTGTAGCGAAGCTAGTTCGGATACAGTGACGTCATCGCCCTCACTGCGCGTAGCAGGGACCTCAGCTGCCTGGGCTGGGGGAGGTCTCCTTTAGCTCATGCGACTGGTTCCCTGTTGCGTTACGCCGGAGACCCGGGTTCATGCCCCAGGTGTTGCGGGACGGAACGATGTGGTGGAGGGCACGAGACTGCGCAGAACCGCAATGGTCACAATACTACAATGCCTCCCCCGACATTAACAGTTCAGTTGTCATTCATAGCGGAAGTGATGCTTTTTTCCTTGTTACTAAAAGTCCTTTCAAACAATCATTTTCAACTCAGTCAATTAAATTTTTTTGGAACAGTCAGTTTTATAAAATCTATTTTCATTGAAATTAAGAGAATAATCTGGACACATTTTGCCATCCACATGTCCCTGGGCTCTATGAGCTTTTTAAAGTTTTTCATATTTCTGGCTTGTGCCAATGCACACACACACTAAGTCACTGTTCAACTTTCAAAGCATAATGTATGAGTTATGCAGTTAGAAATGCATTTTTGGAACTGTGATCTTATTAATTTCTCATTTCAATGGAGAATGAGTAGTTCTAAAATCAGTGTTCTTCATGGTAACATTTTGTGCAAATACCAAAGTTTTCAAGATAAGGAATAGTGTGCTTTAACCGGAAATTATTGATACCAGTTCTGTTTAAATATTCCTTTTGTTTCAGCACACCACGTTGTGTTTATATCCTACTAAAACATCTGTGGTATGTGCAAATGTTCTTTTTAACCCTAAGTGACTGTTTGAAGTTATATCATTTACAGCTTTTCGAAATATGTGTGAACTTTTAAACATTTTTGTAAAATCTGAATCTGTTACAGTTTAATCATTAATGTTTAAACTGTGGTGTATAATTTTGCTTGCCATCACAGCCCTCAGGGAAAAGGCAAGACTGAGGCTGTAACTAAACCCATAAACAAACCCCTAAATGATCTTTACATTTTAAACAGGCTTTCAGTAAGTGGTTTGAAATGTTTAAACCAGAATGTTAAATTATTTTAATTCATTCAGTACAGTATATTATCTTTTTTTCTGATGGGCCAAAAAAAAATAAACAAAATTCATTTGTCAGTAACTTGCCTATTTTGGTGGCATTTCTGCCCAAGCACTGAATGATTCAATGTTTATTATGACCGCAAACATAAAAAAAGTAAACAAATGTGCAGTTTCATAAAACACTGACTGGTGTGAGTAAATCATTTGTAATAGAAAAACAAATAAGAAAGGCAGAGCTGATGCTATCTGATCACTGATTCGATCTGTTTATGAAATACCTGATGATAAAGAAGAAGCTTATAGCTTATTTTTAGGTTTGCACAAGTGCGTAGAACTTAGGCTTAATCCTATAGAACCTACATACAGTACTGTACAAAGCAGTCAAGGTGGAAAGAGTTAATAAAAACTGGAGTCCAGTCAGCTGGGAGGTGGGGAGTCTTGTGATGTGATAATGGAACACAATGGGGAAGCCAGGACATGAAACCCACCTGCAGGTCAGATGCAGTGTTTCAGGTTCGTACTGGGCTATACCACAGGCCACAAACAACGGAGCTTACAACGGAGGTTTGGGAGGAAGTTTTGAGCATACTCTCTCACACTTCCACTTGTCTACGTACCAGTGCATATACTGTAAGTCGTGCAACTGGGATTTCACTTCTCATATCTCCCCTGCATCCTCCCCCTCATCTTTACTCTTGCAGTAATCTCCCTGGCTCTTTTATCGTAGTAGTGAGGGGGATTTCCTTCAGGCGAGCCACACCAAATACTGTCTACATATTTTGTCCTTCTACCGCCTTCGTTAGGATCTGACCGAACAATTGAAATAGTTATTAGTTCAATTTAAGTTTTCAGAGAAAGGAAATTAATTCATGTTCTTGGTGACTTTTTATTTTTATTTTTTATCCAGATCCAGCCAGTTTGCCACTTACCTTTTTATACACAATGGACCCTAATTGAATCTAATCTCTGATTCTTAAACGGTTTGGCTCAGGGCTGTTGTACTGGCACATTGGGAATGAGTGCAATGCACACCGTCCTTTGAAATGGAAAATGCTCGGGCCACCTGCTACTGATTTACATGGTGAGCTCTCAGTAAAGTGGGATTGCACCTTAGCGAGTAAAAATGTAGCTCCTGCTACGTCTAATGTAAACTCACAAAGGAATGGAAAGTCCAAGGTGTTGCTATCACACAGGAAGCTGAAGTTGGCCTGGGGATGCTAAATCCTGGCGGTCCTGGGTCATCTCTTAGGGAATTCCAGTGACAGTCATCTAATAACATGACGCAAACATGAACCGGCCTAGACAGATGGCCTGAACCTGCAAACAATCGCCTTTACTTGTTGAGCCTCTTAGGAGCCCTAAGATATTTTTTTTAAACATTGTTACCTCCTAACTTCCATCACAGTCGATTGAGTGTTCCTTTTTCATGTTATGTTGTCATTTTTTTCTTCATAATTCATCCTGTACATAAATGGACAGTAGGGCAGATTCTGCTAATGCCTCAGCTACAGTCTTTTATGGACTATAAATACACATTTTCAGCAGTACATTTTATTTCACATTAAGTTCAAACATTAATGCACGCTAAAATTAAACACAAACAAAATCGAAGGAGAGTTGGAATGATATGAACAATTTATTTTGTGGTGGGAAACAGTGCCGTTAAATCAAAACTCATGGAAAAATAAATGGCAAGAGGCATCAATCTCAGATGTCACACAACTTTGTTCTCTTCACAAAAGCTCACAGCTGAAACGGACCAATGCCAGCTAGTTAATGTAAATCTTGACTGTATTTGATGTGTCGGCCAAACAGATTGTGCAACAGCTGGTGTACCCATAGCTAATTACAGTAAAATGATCTAAAAGGGAGTAATGGCTCATGAGTTGCCTGATTTGCTTAAACCTTTCTAACCATATTATAGATTTTCACTCAAATAAAGCTAGACATCAAAATACTTAACAGGCAGCCATCCCCTAGAGACAGTTTTAGCTGAGGAGTTTTGTTGTCTCTGATTCATTAGCTGCAATCTGAGACACATGTGAAGATTTACATCTGATTTACAAGCACATCAAATAAAATTACAAATATGACTTCATTAACCTCTTGAAGTGGTAGTTTACAATGCAGGTTTTCTAATGCAGTAGTTTGACATGACCATTCATTCCTGACAATGAACCTTTCACAATGTGTCCGGGATTTCCTACAGTACATCCCCTGAAAATCAGAACTGCAGCTCAGCACATATTTTGGTTTATTTTGTGAACTGTTGCTAAGGCCTCCGTGTCTGCAGTTTGGCAACGTAGAGCAGTCTATAATGGTTTGTTTTAGATTCTTCACCTATTTAAAGATTTGTCTGAGGACATCAATGCCCTCTGTGTTAACATGTTAACATCAATTGCTCTATGAAAGATGGCTTGCTGACATATAAAATACATGAAGTTGTTGTTATTGTTTTAATTGTGGCCAAAGTCAACAGCCGTTACATTATATCTTCCAGACAGATTAGCAAAGAATAAGCTTTTAAACTCCACTAAGTTCCATTAGGGATCATCTGTATTTTCTTTTCTAAAATGAAGGATTTAAATGTACACTAATTACAAGGACATAAATCTTCTCAAGATGTTTTCTCCATCAACAAGTGTGTTAAGAAAAAGTTAACACCTGGTTTTGATACCAATTAAACGCTTTAAATAACAAATATCAATGCTTTCTTTCTCAATTATCTATATCGTAACATGTTACTGTACCTTTGTAGAATCTGTTACAACAAAAACAATCCGGTTAGCAGTATGAGTGCATGAATGTAACAGAAGAAATAGAATGTGCTCAAGACAACTGCCCAAGCTTTAATGTTGGTGTTAACTTCTTTTTTAAAAGTGAATTAATAATACCTCACATACATATTAAACGTTATTTGGTTTTCAAATTTATAGACAGCTTAATAGCACTCAGTTTCAAGTCGTGTGTACACAGTGGAAGGAAAGTATTTCAAAAATGAAGCTGTAAAACTTCACTGTTGTTTATCTTTGCCACCACTGATAACAGGCCATTATTGCCTTTTGGCCTATTGGTCATTGCGGCATCTGTAAGTTCTTGTCTGACCCATTTTATGTATATTCTAGCCCTGTTGTGAAGTATTTATATAAATTATAGATGCAGACTAACAGCCGAACATGCACAAGTATAGGGAATTACTATTATTTGGCTTTATTTGCCAAACTGAGTCTTTGTAAGGATGCTTATTTAAAAGTAATCTTACAGATGAATTAACTGTACCTTATTGCTTAATAATACTCCTGTATCAACAAGCTTTCTGAGCAACTTTAAGAGGGGTTGTCTATGCTAACGTCTTGTTGACTTAGGCAATGATTCATATTTTTTTTGCCAGCGCATTGGTCTGAGGTAAAATAAGCCAGAATAAACTGAAAAGAATATAAATGTGCATACAGCATTTCTGAATTTTCACATGTAAGGGAAACTCTTGCAAGCTGGGACTGGATAGCATAACATTCAAGGCACAACACCATAAAGTAGGCAATGTAAAGGAAAGCATTCCAAGAAAATAACATAAAATAATAATAAATAATAAGAAAGATGTGGAAAATTTTGCAATTGAGGCAGACGTTGCAGCTATAGCAAGAAAACAAAATGACATTTTACCAGTTAGCATGTTCCAAATTGGACACATTATATATATATAAGAGTGGTATATTCTTGGAAATGTATCCATGTGAATTCAGGTAACCTTGGTAAATAATTAAAAACTGCTTGAAATCATCCAATGGGCATTTGTCTTTTCCTATCACTGGAAATTAACTGAAATAAATATAAAAAAACCGTACAAAGCAGCTACTGTATGTTAAAATGTTAAATCTTTGTTACTGTGGCCTCCCTGAAGACAACGCTCAAGCAGCTGTGGAAAAGTAGGATCTGTAAGTAATTCAGAATATCCTGATTTCATGCCTTATTTGATTAAGACAGAATGTACTGCTAATTGAGAAAGAGTACAGTATTAATTTACATCATTTCTTTGCTAATTTGTCAAGTTTTTAAGTGAATAATAAGGATATGGGTACGTTCTAAAATATTCATAATGCAGCAGTGTTCTATTTCAAAAAAGGTTTACTTATAGAATCCATATCAGAACTATGCTTTAATGTATTCCTCACCTACAATGTATGGAATGAACAGTCCTGAAGTCTGTATTCTATGTGATTTAAATACTCTTAGTTTTTGCAGTGCCTTTGCAAAAAGCCTTAATTAAACTCATAATTACTTACAGATATTTGTATTCAAATCAAGGTACTGAAATTGCTCAATGAACATCTTAATGTTTATCTGGATGGGGAAATCAAGCCTTTCAAAGTTGAAAATAAACTAAACTGAAAAAGAGCTCATTTAGAAGTTTCGTGTTTCTTAATTTAATGTTTTTCCAGTCAGATGTTTTAAAATTGATCATTTTTTAGCTCCAACATTTAAAGGTCAAACAAAACTATACTTTATTTAAAAGAAAACAGACATAAACAATGTGCTTTATGTAATAGTCTATGTCTGATTTTACTTTTAAAAAACTGAAACTATAGTTGATACAGCATAAACAACAGGCATCATAACAAATCAAAAATGTATATCTTAACTTACACAATAATTGATATGTAACTATTTTTAAAGAGAAATGTTCGATTGCATTTCTCTATGCAGAGAATAATTCTGCAAATCATGTCACAGTAATGTTGAGTAGTTATATAAAGTCAAGACTAGCATGAAATAAAACCCAATCCAGCTGTTCCTTATCCCATTCAATAATATATTGAACAATATATTCTAAATGACAGGTTTGAAAGCTAAAAAATGGATTACAGGAGGTCTTTTAAAGTTGTTGACCTAGCATAGCACTGAAATATTTTTTTGTTTTTTAAACATTGCAGCTTGTGGTAGAGCAAAAACATAATTTGGTATGTCAGGTTCAAAAGCTCTTATGTGTGTTCTGTGCAGAAGACCATGAAACCTCTCTCAGCCATATGGTTGACAAATTTTCATGCTTTGTAGAATCTGTCAAGAGCTTCAGCACATGCCACAAGAAACGTCTTTTCCAATTAGTCCCTGAGTGTTACTAATCACCTCTCATTTTCAGATGAGAGCCACTCGCATCAACATACTGTATAAATACTGCAGTACAAAAAAATTGAAACAAAACTAAAGTCCAATGAAATATCGCTCCTGTGATCTTTTGTTCTTTATCTTTATTCTCAAACAGTCTAAACATTCTGTATATCATACCCCATGTTTCAAATTTAATAACATAGCATATTCATATACTACTTCACCCAAGCAGTGTATATCTGCCATTCAGGAAGTCACAGATAAACAGAGAGGGCATTGTTCCTAGAGGAGGATTAGAGATATTTTTTTTTAACATTTACAGATACTGCTGGGTTTGCCGTTAAGTTGTAGACAAGAGGTCAGGACCATGCTAGTCTTGGGGCTTTGGTTGGAATTAGGACTAAGCTTGTCGTCTGACATAGAAGTAATTTTAGGAGAGGTTTTGACCAGGATTTACTTGAAGTTACATTTATTAATTAGATTAAAACTACGTTTAGCAAAGGATAACATTACATTCATGTTAGGCATAATAATAATAATAATAATTGCTTACACTTATATAGCGCTTTTCTGGACACTCCACTCAAAGCGCTTTACAGGTAATGGGGACTCCCCTCCACCACCACCAATGTGCAGCATCCACCTGGATGATGCGACGGCAGCCATAGTGCGCCAGAACGCTCACCACACATCAGCTATCAGTGGGGAGGAGAGCAGAGTAATGTAGCCAATTCATAGAGGGGGATTATTAGGAGGCCATGATTAGTAAGGGCCAATTGGAAATTTGGCCAGGACACCGGGGTTACACCCCTACTCTTTTCGAGAAGCGCCCTGGGATTTTTAATGACCACAGAGAGTCAGGACCTCGGTTTTACGTCTCATCCGAAGGACGGCGCCTGTTTACAGTATAGTGTCCCCGTCACTATACTGGGGCATTAGGACCCACATGGACTGCAGGGTGAGCGCCCCCTGCTGGCCCCACTAACACCTCTTCCAGGATTGGAAGAGGATTAGGATTAGGATCTGACTGGTGTTGGGTTCGAATTAAGTTACAAATTTAGGTTGGTTAAGAATTAGAATAAAGGTTAGGCTTCTGGGTTCTGGTTTCATTTTAAAAACATCACTGTTGCAATGCAGCAGGTGAAATAAATGGGTAGATTGACTCCTATTATTATTCATACCACAAGAAGACTTTATACACCAGAAAAGCATTTTTGAGTTGATTTTGGAATAGACAACTTCTAAATAGACCGTTCTAAAATTAGAAGTACTATTCCAGGGAAATATTGGAGGGATCAAGGCATCACAGATTTCAAAGATGTTGGTCAGTCCAGCATTAAATACTTTATTTATTAAACTTTGGGTAGCTACAGTAGCAAAAAACAGATAAGTTAATGACATGCACAGAATGGAGTCTTAGGTATTTCAGATGACACACATTTCTCCACAGCAAAGACTGAACAGCAGGAAAAGGAAACCTTGAAATGAGACTTCAGGGACACAACTGAAATTGTTCTATACCTTTAGACACAATGCAAAAGAAACACTCATAGTGAAGTACATTGAAATAAGAAAATAATGCTGCTATTAAAAAGGAATTAAAAAACCTTCCTGACACTTTTTGCCTCTGAATTCTGTAATGTGTTGACTGAGGGTATTTGAAATATAAGCCAGGGAGATGAAAAAATAGCCGTGACTAATTTCTTGGCCAAGTCTGATCTGGTAATTCCCTACCTTAATTTTTCTTTGGTTTTATTGTTTCATTGTCATGTATGGGCTTTCTGATGCCAAATAAAATAAACCCAGTTAAGATGCTGAAGATATTCTATTTTAGATTTTTATTAAATATTTTACAGTTAAACAGAGAGGATGAAACTAAAACCTACATGGGCTCACTTCTGCTGTTTTAATAAAAGGAGAGTGCATTTTTGACCTTTTGCACTGCTTGTGCATGACTAACAAGGCAAACCAGGGACAAGCATAAACATCAACGTCTGGAACCATTTGGACATCTGGAATGACTTTAGTAAAATAAATGAGTGGGTAGTAGATATGCAGGATTTAGCAATTCTGTCATAGCTCTTAGAAAACACAGCTACCTGTAACAAAACTGGTGTTTTCTTCTGGGTTTATTGGGTGATATAAATGGAAATCCCAAGATTAGCCAAGCCGATCTTCAGAGTGACTTTAATTGAGCATGTATTTTATGTGCTGAAAAAAAAAGGAAGTTACAACACCCTCGAAAAAGGTAAGAGTGACTGCAGCAGAACATCTCAAATAATTACAAGAAGAGTCAATGGATCACAGACCTTGTGCAGATTTTGCCTCAAAGGGATATGCATACAAATACTGCCTTCCATTCTAAAATGTACATAAAATTAATGTGTCCAAAACATATGGTTATTTGCTTACTGGGCTGAGCACAAAGTATGTTTTTGTTCTGATACGATCAAATGTATGCATGGAATTAGCCAAAAAGAAAATGTACAGTATATTATATTGAATATAATGTTCCTTTCAATCTCATGGTCATAAATTACTTGACTGTAAAGTTTTGATTTTGCAGTCCCAGTGCCTTTTTTTGGAGGCACTTTATATACCATAGTGTAGATAATAATAGACAAAAAGCAAAAAGGGTGTTTATAGTAAATTATGCATCAAATATTAATAGCTATTCTGCAAAAATAAAATGTTATCTACAGTAGTACATTGACATACTTCAATGTTGTTGATGGCCAGGAAACCATCAGAACCCATTAGAAAGTGACACTCCAATTCAGGGCCTTCATGTAAGTATAGGCAATAATGCCAGATTTTTACCCATGTGGTTAACTCTATGGTTTCTGAGAAGGAAATCTCACATGACAAGAGCATAGGAATTATGATGGCTGCTCATGGTCTAGTCCTCTTGCAAGATGGTAGTCCAGGTTCACTTTATATCAGTTTACAATCTCTATGTGCTAGCTAATTATGCAGCAGAGATCCTCTGAATGGCCCTGCTGTAAATACAGGAGTTAAGATAACCATTGTGTGCTGTTGTTAAAATAAACAACAGTGCAAAATGGTCTCTTTGGGTGTGTAAATGCTCAGAAGCTTTGGTTTCATTCTTTTCATCTCATTCCTCTCCTCAGCAAATGTTTTCTGGAAAAATATTCAAAGGTATTTCTTTAGTCCTCTAATGATCTCCTGGATCTCTAGTTTTCCTTTTAATTTAAGAGTATGCTAATTTACTTACTCATAAATGCCCTTTCGTGGTTCAGACGTTTACCATTTCATCCACAGTTACTCAGGTGTATCCTGTGACCTTACTGCATGTTGTTTTAATGAGCTGGTGGCCTCTCGGCATCCCTTGTCAAACTGGCATAGTGATTACACACGTCAGCCCTGCTTAGCAATGTCTCGCTCAGCCTGCCATTGCAATCGCGCCTGGCCCAGTGAACCGTGACTGTGAAGTGAAAGGGTCACTTCCTAATCATAGCTCTTTACAAGCACAGCACGGTCATTTTCTGAGCAGCTGGTCGGCTTCAATAAATAATTTTCATAATGAGAGCTAAAGTGTATTTTTGACTAAAAAAAAATCACCTGAAATTATTTAAATGTATAACTAATGTGACTCCCCTCCACCACCAATGTGCAGCATCCACATGGATGATGCGATGGCAGCCATAGTGTGCCAGAACACTCACCACACATCAGCTATCAGTGGGGAGGAGAGCAGAGTAATGAAGCCAGTTTATAGATGGGGATTATTAGGAGGCCAAGATTGGTAAGGGCCAATGGGAAATTTGGCCAGGACACTGGGGTTACACCCCTACTCTTTTCAAGACACACCCTGGTATTTTTAATGACCACAGAGAGTCAGGACCTCAGTTTTACATCTCATCCGAAGGACAGCGCCTGTTTACAGTATAGTGTCCCCGTCCCTATACTGGGGCATTAGGACCCACATAGACCGCAGGGTGAGCGCTCCCTGCTGGCCCCACTAACACCTCTTCCAGCAGCAACCTTAGTTTTTCCCAGGAGGTTTCCCATCCAGGTACTGACCAGGCTCACACCTGCTTAGCTTCAGTGGGTTGCCAGTTGTGAGTTGCAGGGTGATATGGCTGCTGGCTAATATATTTGATATTCTCTTGGAAGACGTACAGTACTGACAAAGCGTTATATGCATTTTTCCAATATGGAGATATCAATCCAAACTAAAAGCAATTGTTTTGGCATTTTTTGTAAATAAAGATTGTCCGGAACTGAATTCTTCTGGATGCCCGAAGTCCTCTGTGTTTTGCATACTATAGGTAGGACAACATTTAACAGTAACAAACATTAAAAGTTAACTACATTTAACAATCGCATGTACTTTACATTAACGCTATCATAGCATTTAAAAATGACTACTGACTAATTGACTACTGTGGGTAGCATACAGCATATACACTATAAGCAGTATATTTACTTATCATGTAATAATGCTTTCATTACGGTATTTGTAATCAGTGGGTTGCCAACCCTTCAAGATAAATTCAGTTCTAGAGTAGAGTGGCTTTATGTGCAGTTTTCATGTTCAAAGGGGTTTCACCGACGCGATATCTGTTTTGATCGGTTTTACTAAATTGTTTTTGCATATGAGCCCCACATTGACACGGTCTTGTGTCGGTCCTGTGTATAGACCTGCCTTGCTAACAACGCTTTGGAGAGGGACTTTAGATTGCCGCCATTCTTAACAGGAATATGCGAATATAGAACCAGAAAACAACACGACGCGTCTCCTGCCCGCACGCCACCTTCTGGACTGCATCCAGTATTGGCAACATCTGGAGAAAGTGTTTTGAATTTTAAATCTTTCGTTTGTACCCTATTAACAAGCTACCGACTGCTGAACGGTGAAAACCTGTGTGCCTTTTTTTCCCATATAAATTGCTTTTCGCATGCTCAACAAAAATCAAAATAGATCAACGTTCTCTCCTCCTCTTGAAAAACAGAAGGAAACGTGGCATGCTCTTTGCTTCTTTTGCATTCAAAACTAAGTTGGAATGGCCCTTCCGTTTGGAACTGTTCCGTTTGGAACTGTTCTGCTTTTGGGTAAAGTTATTATAATTAAGGATAAAAAGTAAAAAAAAAAGGCACTTAGCTCTGCCGAAGTTAATACAAGTTATATATGTATTTTATTACGCATTGCTAAAACATTGGTGTATATATAGATTATATCATTTACATCCTACATTAGTTTAACAAGTACATGAAATCAGAGCCTGTATAACTGCCACTGCATATACCGTAGCTATTTCAGTAAAAAGGGAATTGCAGTACACATTTTGCAATTTTGCATTAGTATTATTGTGCCACCTACAGGTGAAAATGATTATATCAACATTTGCGGAAATACTGGAATTGACTGCAACCAATGCATCTACTAGTAACCTGCGTTTTTTTAACAGAAAATTCAGCACTCCCAATGGAAACGAACAGAAAAGAACTTCCTCTAAAGTATGATAATAATATTTTAATTGTTTAGCAGGGCAGAATTGTAAAATTAGACCCCAAAGAGCAGATTGAATTATTGTTTCTGCAATAGAAAGGAACACTTCCTGCAACATTGAAATGATTAAATAACTGCTTTAGAATAAAAGAGTCTTGTACATTCAATGTTTGGATGACTAAACCAGACTTCCTTTAATAATATTGATATTTTTAAAAATCTAAATAGTTCATACTTCTTATGCAGACATCTCTGGAGCCCTGGGTTCAATGCCAGAACTGGAGTACTGTCTGCATGGAGTTTGTATGCTCTCCCCATGTTCATGTGGGTTTCCTCCCACAGTCCAAAGACCCACTGGTTGGTTAACTGGCTTCAGGGAACATTAGCCCTGGTGTGATATTGTGGCTGTCTCTGCGTGTATGTGTGCCCTGCGATGGACTAGCATCCAATCCAGGATGTACCCTCCCTTGCGCGCGTTGCTTGTCGGGGTAGACTCTGGCTCCCTCATGACCCTGAAACAGTTAGAAAATGAATAGATATATGCATCTCCTATATTGTACGAACGGCTTTGCTTGTTTTACACATTAAATGCTTAAACATCAGAAATGAACCCCATCCTACAGCTAAGACTACAGAAAATAAATTATATGTAGCCTGATGACAGTGATATCATCTTTTTATTGTTTCAATCTCTATAGTTATATAATACAACATGCCATTGAAACATCAATTACAGCTGAGGTATAAGATGTTCCACAAAAAGTAAATCAAAGATTGATTACGTTTTCCTGAAACAGTGCTTACATCTTAATCACAGTCTTCATATTTGAGACTGTTCTCCTTGTAATGTCAAAAATACATGTACATTTTTATTATGAAAACTGTTTTATCAATTAAACTAAAGCAGCTAGTACTTAAATAAGCTTGTTTTAGTAACTACTAACAGTAACTATGAGATGTGTCAAATGGCTGTCACGGGAGCCGGTTCTGTCTACCGTGAAATAGTTTGTTTAAAGACCTTATGTGTGACGGTATGATCCGGAAGTGTCTGGAGAAGTACATCAGGGAAGGCACTGAGAGGTAAGGTCGGGATGACAGACAGGGGGTGGTGACGGTGGTGATCAGGTGTTCAGGGAAAGGCCGAGGTGACAAATCCAATAAGGTCCAAAGGGATAGTAAGCTCAGTCCAATGTCCATTGCCGGGAGGTCCATCCGAGATGAACACAGGAACAGGGAAGTAGGAACACGGAAGGGTAAAACCATAACAGGGCAGGGTGCTCCGAGACCCAGACTCAGAGGTCAGGACGACTGGGAATAAGGCCTTCTCCTGAGCCAGGTGGATAGGCAGGCCTTCAGACGTCTGTCTTCCAAAGCTGAGCCGGAACTACGGAGACACCGGGCTTAAATATGGGAAAGGATGAGACACAGGTGAAACTACTAAACTAAGATCAATACAGAAAAGCGTAGGAGCACCCTCTAGAGGAGGGATGACGACCGTGCCAATAGCTTGCTCTTGTTTGTAATCTTTCTTATGTTCTTAAGTGTGTTTCTCTGCCGAAGATTTCAGCAGCTATTGGGACATTCCCACTTGAAGTACAACCATGGATTCACTGTGCTCTGTTAGATGACCATGGTCAAATTATTTAGTATATCTCTGTTTACAGGACAGAGACTTTCTTACTGTAAATTTCTGTGAATTTGGCTTACTGTATCTTCCTTACTAGTACTGTTCCAATCAATACATGGGGTCAACTGAACTTTGTGTGAGCAATGTGTTTAGCAGCAGCACATAGAGTATGTGAATCACAGAAATAAACTGGATGATGTGTTGATAAATTTGCAATATTTATCATGCTGTTTCTTTTGTGGTGTAATATAGAAAGAAATTAATACATACTTCATATAATATAATTCATAACGAAGCACAAAACCTTTTATGCTAACCATATGTAAAGAAATGTCCTCTGTGAAACTATTACCTGGGCCAAGAAGTATTCTTGTTTATGTTGTTTGCTTTTTTCAAGAAAGTTCAAGTTGGAAGTAAGTTTGTTACTTTGTTTTAGTTTGTTTTGTTTTTAGCCCATAAACACTGCTGTACATAAACACTCAAATAGCCATCCTACATTAATCTTAAAAATAAATCAAACTTGCAGCTATTGTGTATTTGTGAAATTAATGTTCCAGTCTATTAATAATTATTTTTATTGTATCATGGGAATGTTTCACATCATTCTCTGAATATATTGTTTACATGGCGGGATAAATATATGTACAGTATTCACAATATACAGTATTTCAAATACTAATAGAATATTACTATTTTGACGTGTATCACAGAAAAGATTATTATTTGAACGTTCCGGAATTATCTCCTTCCATTGTTGAATCTGAGTATGGGTTAAGGACATGAGGATGCACAGATAACAAGATTTTCACTGTTCATCAACTGTTCGAAAAAATGTTGGGAACAACACCAGGCTCTGTGTATGGCCTTCTTTGACTTCGCAAAATCCTTCTATTCATTGTGAAGCACTGTGGAGGATCTTTTCAAAGTACTGATGCCTTCTGAAAAGCATCATGATTCTTTGCCAGCTTGAGAATTGATTCCGTCTTCATGTGAGAAATGATCCTAAAACTTGTCTTCAAACAGCTTGTGATGGATAAGTGTGCAAGCAAAGCTGTGGCATTGTCTCTAGACATGTTTTCCATACTGTATACTTTACTGCAATGCTACTGTACATCTAGCCACCACAAAGCTCCCATCAACTTCTTTGGGCTAGCCATGTCATCCAGACATCTGACTCAAGACTTCCAAAGCAACAAACTCAGGATGAGGGCAGAGAAAAGATGTCCTCAAGGTTTACAGGTAGAGGTGCAACTGTGACAAGATTCCCTTCCGGTTACTCATGGACTCTGGGCTTTCACAGCCACAGTACCACTCCCTACACAGTGGATAACTCTGCTTCGGCAAAGGACTGGAACCTCTACACTGTCTGGATTTCAAAGGCCACTGATGTCGCCTCTGTCACCTGCTCAGCGCACCGAGTTCTGTTACAAAACATTGTCATCTTCTCACGGAAGGCTATTTGCCAAAACTCAGCCTTCCCAAGACTCAGGCGGAGAAAGAGTTTGCATTAGGGATCTCAGCATTTCATAACCCCGTGGCAACGACAGTTCAGTAGAGACAACATCATCCAAGGACAGAATGCTTTGTGAATACTTGGAATACTTGGAGAGAAAAGTTTGGCTTAACCCACTTGGATAATGGGTGGCCTTCCAGCCATTGGACGAGGAGGCTTGAACCCCATTCAGACTGAGTGAACCGAGGGGGAGCTGCAAGGTGGAGATGGGGTGAAAGAGACAAATAAAGTTTGGGTGTTTGAGTTCAATTTATGTAGCTAGTTTGGCGAGAATGGTGATTAGGAGCAGCTGTGTACAAATGACTTCTTGTTGTTATGCCTCCTGAACAGCATTTAATAATGTCCATGAAAAGTAACTGGTAGAATCAGGCTATCAGCCACCCAGGGCCAGCCTTTCTAAGATGGAGCCCATGCCTTAACTGCTACAGGGTGTGTCTGTACTGGATTAGCCTCACAAGTCACCTTCAGATCAATCAAAGAGGAGATCATGGAAAACAACCATACTGTTACGAATCCCTGATGGAGAGATATGATGATCCTGTGCAGACGCCGGTGTGGGTAGTTGACAAGGCGGGCGAACAACCCAATACGATAGGCGAGTTCGTGGTCCAAAGGAAAATGGTGTATAAGAATCCAGGAAGTATGATCAAAGCGAACAATCCAAAGCAAGAGGCAAGTTCGTGGTCAAAAGGAGTAAGGTAGGTTGGAATCCGGGGAGAACACAGGAGGCAAACAATCCGAGACGAGAGGCTGTCACGAACAGTTCTTTCAGGGCCCTATGCAGACAACACGATCCGAAGGGAAGTGAGGAATACATGAGGAAAGAGGCATGCTAGGGGCTGGAAGGAAAACGGGGGGGCATGTCCATGGTGCGCTAGTGTTCAGGGGAGGTGTGGCCAAGGCGAACAGTCCAAGGGAGTCCGATGCAAATCCAAGAATGAAGCGAAAGTCCAAAGCCAGGTAATCCATCCTGACAGACACACAGAAGAATTAAAAACCGGAACGGGATCCGGTGGAGTGTCGGGGGAATAAAGGGGGTAACAGGACCAGACGCTCCCTGATCCTGGACCCAGATGGTTGAGCCGCTCCTGGACTCACAGGTAGGCGGGCTTCCATGTTCCAAAGCGGAGCCCCGATAGGCAGGAACGTCTTGTTTATATAACACAGGGGGCTGGAATTGGAGACAGGTGCTGGAGATGAATGAAAACAAGGTATGGCTGGAGCGTCCTTAAGGGGAGGGGTTTACGATCTTGACAGAGGTGAGGTCCAAAGTCGAAAAGGCAAAAGGGGAGTCCAGAGTCCAGAGTCCAGAGTCCAGAGTCCAGAATCCAGAATATACAAGATACGGAAAAACGCCAAGTTGAGCTCTCCACGAGTAGACTCAATACCGAGCAGCAGGAAGCGGGTAAGGATGATATAAATAGTGCAGCGTGCCGCATGGTAGAGCATGTACAGGTGGGTTAACACGAGCAGCGGCGCTTGTTATGATTAATCCGCTGCTGGTGCTGATTAGCTCGCTTATGAGTTGATCTCCGCTGGCTGGCGGTCGTGACACATACTTGACTGCAAGGAATGCTGAGAGAGAATGGGAAGTTAGAGTACATTTTGAAAGGAATTAGTACCAGCAGGGCTGATCCTTTGCTTAGGTTAACTAGGTGACTGCCTAGGGCCCAGCAGCCACTGTGGGACTCTCTCAATGCGCCACACAGCATATTTTTTTAATCAGCACATTCAAATGTCAGCCAAAAATTCCCTCCAGTGGCCTTTTCTGTTGGTGCTGTGCTAATCTAGGCTGTTCAAGTGTGTGAGTTATAAATTTTAATATTATTAGTTGTGAATGGATGTGTAGTAGTTTATTTTCACTGTCAATGTAGTAAATGACTCACATTTTAGTGGAAACAATAAATTATCAGCGTGGTTTCAGTTGCTTCTACACCGAATGCTGTTCATTCAATTTCACAGAGTAGTAAATGTTGGGATGATCAATATTATTAATCTTTCATTACATCTAACATGTAATGAAACAGTACAAGTGACCTTTTCCTTGTTTTGCAAACTACTATATGTTGTAGTGGTTTAACATTAAATTCATGTAGTTGCAACTAGTAAACACACATCATCCTCCAAAAGGACAGATCTATCGGGTGCTGAGAAAAGGAAACACAGAAAAGAAGAGCAGGATAAGGAATCTCAAAACAGAGGTACACCAAATCAAATTATTGTAATAATGAATTTATATTTCACCTGGGTTTGAGTCTGTCAGATCCATGTAACGAGCAAACTGTAGACACACCACATTTTCAAGTTCAAGTTTATTGTCATTATACTCATATACAGGTATATGGTATAACGAAATGCTATTTATCTAGCTCTCAGACGATACATAGTACAAAAAAAACAACAATACAATTGTATAATAAAAGAAAGACAGAGACAACAGGCAGTGTGCAAAAAACAACAACAGGCAATGTGCAAAACAACAAAAAGGTACAGGTAATGTGCAAAAACAATGTCAGATGTGCAAAAACATGCATCAACAGAATTAAATAAAAGGATAGAAATAATGGGGAGTGAGCTTTTTGACATGTAAGGTAGAGGTAGATTTCAATGTGTAAGTTTTTGGTAATAAAGAAAGAAGGCACTGTGAGGTTCAGATCATAGGTGAGAGGTGAGGTGAGAGTGAGAGAGGCTGGGAGTTTAATAGTTTGATAGTGCGGGGGTAAAGACTGTCTCTGAGTCTGGTAGTCCAGGCCCGAATGCTCTGGCACCGTTTTCCAGATTGTAGAGGGTCATACAGTCTGTAGCTGGGATGTGTGGGGTCTTTGATGATGCTTAGAGTTTTCCTCAAGCACCGTCTGTCATAAATGTCCTGTATAGATGGGAGGGCAACCCCAGTGATGGACTGGGCAGTTTTCACCACCCGCTGTAGGGCTTTGCGGTCAGCAATACTGCAGTTGCCATCCCACACTGTGATGCAACCTGTCAGTGTGCTTTCTGTAGCACATCTGTAAAAGTTAGTGAGGATCTGGGGACATATCTTAGCCTTCTTCAACTGTCTTAGGAAGTATAGGCACTGTTGCGCTTTCTTGATCAGACAGGTGGCGTTGAGAGACCATGTGAGGTCCTCGGTGATATGGACGCCAAAGAATTTAAAGTTACTGACCCTTTCCACTTCAGTTCCATTGATGTGGATAGGGGCATGACCGTTTTGCAGTTTCCTGAAATCGACGATCAGTTCCTTGGTTTTGCTGACGTTGAGGGTGAGGTTGTTGTCTTCACACCACGTTGTAAGGAGATTGACCTCCTCTCTGTAGGCCCTCTCATCATTGTCTGTGATCAGACCTACAACTGTGGTGTCATCGGTGTCAACTGTTGTGTCATGGGGTTGGTGTTGTGTTTGGCTTTACAGTCGTGGGTGTACAGGGAGTAGAGTAATGGACTAAGCACACACCCCTGGGGGACCCCAGTTTTTCTAGCTAGGCACGACGACTACTTGAGGTGTTTTATTAAATATTAAAAGATTTGCATTTCATGTTATTACTTTCAATGTTTAAATATGTTATGTTTGTAAAATATGAGCTTCTTATTCTTATTTGTAAGTTATTTATTATGTGTTATTCTAAGCTAATAAAAGTTTTCTTGTCATGTAATCCATTTAATTCTTCTAAATAGCAAAATAAGTTTTGGGGGAAGCTGATAAATAGTAGTGTATGTGCTAATTATGATCTGGAGGGGGCCCCTTTCCAAAATCTTGCCTAGGGACCCTAAAAAGCTAGGGCCAGCCCTGAGTACCATATTCAGAAAAGTCTTGAAACAGGTTGTTTTGGCACTCAAAAGTAATGTTTTGAGTTTGTTATCAAAAGTAATGGTGAATGTAAACTACACCATCAGCTCTAGAGCTACTCATCCACTATGTCTGGTTCTCTAACATCGAACAATTCTGCAAAGGAAACCGCAGTGCAGAACCACAATTATTGTGTGGCATGTGGATTTTACAGCACAACACAACAGGCTTCTCCCTGCCTGATAAGCTTCTGGTTAACATCCGCATTGTATCTCAGCCAGTGAATGCGACTGCATCTGTGCCCTAATGTTTTCAGTACAACTACAGTACTTGAAAAATGTTGCCAATATAATGATCTCAGCATGTTCCTCATAGTTCGAGACGTGTCAATTCAACATTTATTCCAAGGGGAAAAAAATCATTGGCCTTTTTAGAAGCAGAGCAGAGTTATTCTATCCTAGCAGATGGTATTAATTAGAATTTAAGTAAAGTGCTGTGTATTATCATATAGATTAAACTTCGTAGCATCGGCAAAGATTCGCGCAGGTCGACATTATAGCATTGTGTAATATATCTGTAACATTGTTCATAAAACAAAACAAATAAATACGACTTGTTTGTAAATACCGTAATTCAAATAAATATACAAAAGACAACACACGTCACCGTTTGCTATTCCAAGAAACTATCCCTAAAATTACTGTCGCTGTACTGTCTCAGTGCAAACTAAAACAGCACCTCGGCAGTCCTGTTACAGCTGCTATTTGGGGACCTGGGTTTTCAGACGTGCCGCCGTTATTGTTCTTGTCTGTTTTTGTTTCAGATTAAATGCATGAAAACAATTTTAGTGCTCAATACGTGGTTAGATGTTCTGTTTCTTGTGCAGAAAATGTAAACGTGCAAACCTGCATGGCTTGCTCTTCCACGTTACCGTATTTGCTTGCTCTTCGGTACCTTAAATTAACATATCCTTTGTGAATGGACATGTACAGTAGCAGCTTATGTAAATGCATTAATTTCATTAGAACTAGTTCTTCCCTCAATGGACAGAAAAAATCAATTAAAAACAAAAATAATATTTCAATTTTCGGTTAAGAAAACTCACAAAGAACAGCTTACATCCTGAAGTTAGGTTTCCAAGTGTTAAAGTTCAAATTTAAATCTCTTAATATGTGCTATAAGAATTAAAACCTACTTTATTCACAGGCTCACGGGATTTACACATTGCTGTTCTAAATGATTAAATTGAAATTTAATGCAAAAACTTTAACCTTAGTTAAGCAACCATAAGCCAGCAATTTCTAGTCTAAAATTGAAAAACCACAAAACGTGTTGCGCCTTGTATAGAGATTTTATGTCTTCAACACGAGAGAGTTAAATTTAGGGGAGGTGTTTCCATACGTGGCAGCGAAGAAGTCGGTACGAATCAGAAACAGCACTGGGGAAGTCATATTGTGTGAGGTTTGTATGGCACTAACGTCTTGTAAGCTGATTTACAGAGGAAGGGAAGGTAAGCTTAAAATTTTAACCTTATCTCCTCCGATATTCCCGCGAAGCATACTTGAAGATCGTATGCTTAATCAGTCTTACTACAGGCAAAACGCTTGCAAAAAGAGAATGCAAGCGGGTAGTTTTGCAACTTAGTTTGTTAGTTTTTCAACATTTATTGCAATAATTTTGAGATATGTAATGTCTTCTCCAATTATTTGTAATGTCTCAGCGTTATAGTGAACTCGAGCTGTTACATGAACATAAGGTTATGTTCATGTTGTACTGACGCAATATTATTCAGTTAGAACTTGGGGAAAGCCAGGAAAGCTGCTAAAAGACGCCTGTGAACGAACATGCGTTACTTTGGTAGGCTACACGAATAGTTGCAAGTTATAATGTCTGTCTTCAAAACTGAGCTTGTTTTGTTTCGAAACTAACATTAAAATCGCGAGCTCTGTTTCCCTATATTCAAATAGACTCCAATTTTTTTCTAGTCGGAATGTGTCCAGTCTGTGAACATAACAGTGCTGTATTTCTAGAACCATCCCGGCTGGCGTGGACATAGCTCAGACTGAAATCATGTAACACAGTGCGAATGTACAGTACAGTATTCATCCTGGATCCCCATCAGCTGGCGAGAATGATTCAGGTCTAAGGCATGTCTCCTTCCTTCTGTCGGGGGATTTCGTGCACAGATGTTTTTATTATTGGTCAAGATGTTACAGAAGAAGACTGATTAAAGCACATGGAGGAGACAGAACTGTACACCGTCATTTTTGTACATAGTTTTTGTAACTCTATCTTCAAGTGTTACAAAATAAGCATAATTCCAATTTTCAAACATAAAATGAGAAATGCGCAGGTTCTTGCAGTGAATTAATATGTTGAAGGCAACGACTGATGAGCAAGGTGACAGCGTGTCACCAACGGCAACAGGATTGATCTGAACTACATTTACAGTGTATCTCAGCCTGGAGGTACAGTAGAAGCATATCTGAGTGAAACAAGCAACAGGTCCTGTTTTGTTTTACTATGGGCGTTTGAGGTGCAGGAATGTGAAAACTGCGAATTATTCATAAATTACGTTATATCTGGGAGTCGGGGGAGAACGGTGGAAGGGATTTCGCAGCTGTTCTTCACCGGACTTTTAATAACAGCTGCGTTGTGTTTTCTGTGACTGTGGTGGTGGGGATTACAGCGGTTTTCAACTTTTTTGGCAGAAGAAAGCCTTGTTTAGAAGCCCCTCTCGGTAATAATGTCAAATTTAAAACATAAAATCAAACCGTGCATATAATTGAATGAATCATTAATGCTATTACATGATAAAATATCAGCAGAATTGCAGGTTAAAACGTTCATTAAGCATAGTTAGAGGATACCCTATATAACAATAAATCAGACTTTATGCTTGGAGTGATATAATCCATTTGTTTCTAGAAATCCCCTGGACAGTCTCTGAGGCCCCTAGGGGTTCCCAGACGCTAATGGAGAATAGTGTGGTTCAGATTGCTCTTAGTCCTCAAAGAAAGTCACTGTGAGATTGCCGAGTGCATATCGGAAGCCAGCATCCAATGAAATGCAAGGGTGGAGTGTTTAGAACTTTGTGCAGAAACGTGTGATCGCATAAGTAAATGGGGGAAGACGAAAATACATCATCTATAAGTCCGGTCTACACTTGAATTATTGTCATTTTACATGCTGTGTGTTTTCGTCGCCATACACAAGGCAACATGTGAATATATAATTCGAGGGAACCTTCCAATAGCTTGGGATTCAGTGCTCAGTGGTGAATAATGAGTTGTACTGAATTTGCAGTACATCAAAATTGTTTTTCGCCTTCAGTACTTTGTTGTAAAAAGTATTAAAAGTATTGTATTTAAAGAGCAATTAAGTCAGTCTGCTGTTTGCACGGATTGCACGGATGTAACTTGTTTTATATTGTCAGTGATCTGTGAGGACGAGCACTTTATTTTTATTTCTGAACACATTGTTTCTGTGTACCATTGACACAACAAAGGTTTAGAGGTTAAACGCCATCAGATTTGTTTCAAGATAGTTACATGCTGTATGAAAACATCTGCACGGCTTTTAGTTTGTGTATGTATTTATAGGACAACGGTTTGAAGTCCAGAATATTCGAGAAGGAAAAGTAATAATAATAAACTTTATTTTATATAGCGCCTTTAAAGGTGACTTCTCAAAGCCCTTTACAGGATGACAATAACAATAAATAAGAAGACTACAACAATAAATAAGAAGATTTCACAAGATAGGACACAATTATAATTACAGCAATACAACAAACACAATAGAGGAGACCATGGAAGGTGGTATTAAGAAGAGCAGAGGTTGCGAGGTGGGGATTAGGGCAATAAAAGTTCAGACAGGTATTGAGGTGCCAAGCCATGTAAAGCCTTATAGGTGAGCATGAGGATTTTAAAGTCTACGCGGAATTTGACCGGAAGCCAGTGCAAGGACTCCAGGATAGGAGTAATGTGAACATTTGCACATTACTTGATGGGGTTGATGGGGGGGTACCAATAAGCATGACTTCAGTCTTGTCACAGTTAAGATGAAGGAAGTTTTGAGTCATCCAAATTTTTATGTCAGAGATGCAATTAGATAGAATAGAGACAGCCACATCAGTGTCGGGTTTGGTATGGATGTATATTTGAGTATCGTCAGCGTAAAAATGAAAGCTGAGGCCATGTGATCTTAAAAGCTGACCAAGTGGGAACATGTAAATGCTGAAGAGCAATGGGCCCAGTATTGAGCCCTGGGGGACACCAGACTTGACAAGACCAATTTCAGACCTGTACCCATTGAGAGAGACAAAGTGACAGCGATCAGTGAGGTAAGACTTAAACCATTTGAGGGCAGAGTCAGAGACTCCAAACACAGTCTCGAGACGAGAAAGTAAGGTGTTATGGTCAACAGTGTCAAAGGCAGCACTGAGATCAAGAAGGATGAGTATGGAAAGAGAACCAGAATCAGAAGCTATTAGGAGATCTTTGGTGACTTTGACTAGGGTGGTTTCTGTGCTGTGAAGTTGGCGGAAGCCAGATTGGAGGGGTTCGAAAAGGTTGTTTGTCATGAGGTCGTTATGTAACTGAAGTGTGACAGCACGTTCTAGAATTTTAGAGAGAAAGGGTAAGTTGGAGATGGGGCGAAAGTTGTTAAGATTGTCGAGAGCCATGTTAGGCTTCTTTGGCACGGGGGTAATAGCAGCAGTTTTGAGGACCGTTGGTACAATGCCGGTCCTCAAGGATTCATGTATTATATTGAGGACAATGGGACAGAGAGAAGAGAAACAGGACTGGAATAAAGTGGCGGGAATGGGATCTAAAATAGATGTGGTGGTAAAAGTACATTCTTCTGATTCATTGTAAAGAGTTACATTGAATTTACATAGGATTTTTTAAAATGAAATTTTAACTTTATCACTGTAATATTTTAATACAGAATGTGGCATGATGCGTGTCTGATCATTAAAGATTGGCGTTTAAATTGAGTGAGTGCGTTAACTGCATTTTTGGTAGACAGCTTAATTATATTTTAAGTAGGACGTAAATCCCTGCGATTTTATTTGCATCCTCTAGAAAATAAAACAAACTGTCTAGTTCAGTGGTTCTCAAACTTTTTGGACCAAGTACCACCCCTAATCCAACCAAAGCATCCAAGTACCACCTACAAGTCACCATCTCATGACCAACATGAGCGCATGTGCACACACACTCACACATACATATAATAAATATTATAATAAACTTTGTTTGATATATTAAAATGTGGCTTCTCAAAGTGTTTTACAGAAAAAAAAAACACATACAAATAAAAGAGCACCATTTCAGTGAGAGGGTTGAGCCTGTTTAGTCGAGCAAAGCAGATGTGAATTAATTTTTCGAGCCTTGATACAATTCACAACAGTCTAACAGATTTTAAATCGTCAGGCATTTTCTTGACGGCAAAGGTCTCGGGGTGGATGTTGCAATGAAACCATTAATTTCTGGAGCAACCTCTCTAATTCGTGCAACTATACCCCTGTGTCGGCTTGTCATTGCTTTCCCACCGTCTGTACAAACTCCAACACATTTTATCCAGTCGATGCCATTCTCTCCGATAAATTCATTCAGAAGCTGAAATACGTGCTCTCCTGTAGTTCCTGTTGGTAGCGGCTTACAGAACAGAAAAGTCCTCACGGGACGTACCCTCAAAATAGTATCTAACGTAAACGAGCAAATTGGCCAAATCGACTACAGACTCATCTAATTGCAGTGAAAAACATCTGCTCATCTTAACGCACGCTGTCAGCGTACTTTTGATATAATCCTTAATTTCAATAATTCTATGAATGACTGTGTCTTTCGGGGGGGGCAGCAGGTCGAGCTTTTCAGCAGCTTTTTCTCCACACATAATATTGTGGGGCTTACCTGCTTTAGCAATCCGCAAGCTTGCATTTTTCCACGTTTCCGTTTTTATTTCAGTGTTTATTTTAAGTATTTATTTCATGCGCATGGGAGAGAAACACAGAGACGCTCTGTGTATTTTTCTCAAATTAACTTAGAACAGTTCTTAAATATTTTTCTGTTATTTTTCACGCTTTCCTGTGCTCACAAGATTACCAGCGTTCATAGCACGCATTTCTATGCATTCCTGTGTTTGCAACGTTGGCATTGTTCCAAAATCACGCACATTCTCCTTTCTCCCTATTTGCTGGAGATACAGTAGCTTTTTTTAAATACAATTGGTCACTTGCGTCCGTAGCACGCATTCCTATAGAGTGGTATAGAATTACAGAGTATCTCTTGTGTCCACTGAAGTATTAGCGCGCACTGTATTGTAGTACGTAGGCTGCGTATTTGACACGTATAAAAATACAAAATATGAAAACCCATCCCGATTTTTTTCAGCGCACACAACACAGTTCCAGGGTCATTTGGTGTACCACCTGGCGGCACGCCACGTACCACTGCCGGTACACGTACCACAGTTGGAGAACCACTGGTCTAGTTGTGTGGAGAGTGATAACAGCAATTTCGTGTTTTTTACATGATTTCCATGGCATATATTCTGGCTGTTTAATTTATCCGACATTTTGTTTGCACTGGTTAGGAAATAAAAAATAATAAGTAAACTGAGAGTAGGACCAGTGGTCATTGAGGCAAAGTAGCAAATATAAGATGTACTCCTTGTTTTTATAAAACCAAATCTGTTTTACTGTTTAAAATGTATTTTCCCCCCAAAATATGTGAAATTATGAAGGGAAATCTGAATGACTGGATACAATATTAAATTTAATCTTAAAATACATCTTTCAATTTCACAACACTCACTTATAATTACTACTTATAAGTATAAAAGTATTAAGTATATTTCTTGTACACTGGTGAATTGGGTATGGCACTGCAGCTCAGAAAGTTGTTGCTGAAAAATCCATCAGTTTTGTTTCTCTGTTTTGCATTGGTTATCTACACGAAATTTACATTGGAAATGCCTTTACATTCCTGGACTAAAGAAGTTTGCTAGAAGCCATTCTTATCTAAGATATTTAGTTGGATGCCTGTTACCATTTTGTAACCTGGTCTTGTTAGTTCCCTGAAGTTAAGCAAGGCTGGGAGTGGTCAGTCCATGAATGGGGCCCTCTAAAGAAAAAACAGCTTGCTGTTCTTACTGTTGCTGGTGGACCAGTAGGTGACACTGTTCTCTCTTGATTGGAATTTTTGAACTAATTACCCATTAATGTTGACTGGAGACTCTGTACTCTAGAGATACTGATATTGTGATGACACTGTAGTGGCCATGGTCTTCACTACATGGCCATTAAAGATACTTTGGTTCAACCATGTGGGCAAACAACTGTTATCCTTATCTGCAGGGCATATGTTCCTGAAATTTCCGCAGATAAACAAAAATGCCTATACAAGGAAAAGCTCTCTGTCCTATAATATGTACTGTATATACTGTGGGTCTAACTAATACATTGTGGCCATCTAAATTAAGGTTGCCAAATACAAAAAGATTATGACAGAAAATAAATACAATACTGCAAAGTTTTCTTTTTTTTTAAATGGCACTATAAAAAAAAAATCAGAAAGCGCAAACCTTGATATTGTTATTGATATTGAGTGCAGCAGTCTTCAAGAAAATGTGAGGAAGTGGGAGAGATAGGATAAGTGGGAGGAAAATGATTGTGTTAAGATTGATTTGAACCACAATGCAGTCTGAGAGGCATCAAGTCCCTGAGAAGATTTGAGATGTTTTTATAATGCCTCTCAAGCTACACCATGGATGGAGAGACCATAGATAACCATGGGGAGCAAGGCAATTGTACTTTTTAACAGATCAGGATGTTAACCTCAATATGGTAATTGAATTCCACTTCAGGCTTATACAATGTTGCTGAGTATTCTTCCTTAATTCAGCTGGTGAAACTAATTTGCACATCGCCACACGAATGCACTGTTGTGTAGTGGCATAGCTGGAGAATTATTGTTACTGTGCATTACACGGTTTGACACTGCACATGGTGGATGTAGTCAGTGCCTTCCTATATCGTAAAGCAATTTGGCATCCTTTAAGATGAAAAATGCAAGGAATTGTCTGTATACACACTGCTTCTTTCAAAGCCAATTTTTGCCTTTTAATCTGGTGACGCAAAAAAAAACCTGTGGTTGTGGAATGATTGTGCAGAGCTCAGGAAATCATACCTTCATTTGTGAATGGGTTGTTCATTATTCAGTCCCACTCTGAGCAGGAAGAATTTACACATTCCTTAGTAGTGGTGGTTGCTGCCAACGAGAGCATAATAATATCTTTGTTTAAGACCAGAGTTCCACCTTTATTGATGTTTGTTTCTGCCTTTTAATTTTTTAAAATTATATTTCCCTTTGGAAATGTTATCTTTTTTTCAGCCAGTTCTTTTTATTTCTATTAGCAAACACAGAGAACGCTTTCTCTCTGGCATGTTTTGTCTTGCTGGAATCCACGTTGTGTTTCTTAGCCAACGTGCGAACAAGCCAGGGACCTAGGGGTTTGAATGATATTTATGAGCAGTTTGGAGGCCAAACATTTACCTTCTTAAATTATTTCTGTTTATTGCACACACCCTCAACAAATAACAAAATGAAGTAAGTGTAATCATAGCAGGATAGTGTAGCTCCTAGTGTAGAAGTAGTGTGTAGCTCCTATTCTATTTATTGTTTCTCAGCTGTTGATTCAAAATCACAAAATGTCCCAGCTGAATCAATAATGTTTTGCTGGGATCAAATTAAATCAAACTGTAATGTGAACTAAAGAGCTATTTAAATAATTGAGATAGTTCATGATGTTTATGTTTTACCTTTCTCAGTACAATAAACTGAGATTTTAATCGGGTCTTTTCATAATTCAATTTGTCTGTTATGTTTTTGTGTTATTGAATGTACAGTGTGTATATAAGCTTGTTTGAAGTAGTTTGGTGCTGTTCTTTTTTTCCCTGTCCTAAAAAATAAAACACAATGATAACTGCTACTTTTTGAGTGCTATTAATGTTGATGTCATTGAGGTGAAGCCTTCCTTCTCTATTTAAGGAGATTTTTTTTCATTTGCAGCTTTCACATAAACCACTGTCTTGAATTCCTTTGATTATTATTTAGAAACAAGTGGTTAGAGGAAGTCCATACCTACTATGTATGCACTGTAATATTGTTACTGTTGTGTTAGTAAGAGAAAAAAATGCTAATTTAGCTTGTGTTCGGTAATTATGAGCTGAACTAACTTTTAATTTAATGCAAGGAAAACAGTCCTTTTTAAAAATGGAGGGGAGGTTGGCTTAATCTTCCCCAGAGTTACATATAATTAGAACTTTACTGTACACATTATTTGTTCCAACAGGAAATTCTGTTAGTAACGAATTCAAATAAAACTGTAGATTATGAATCTCAAGTAGATCCATATGGTGTATCTCTCCTATCTGATCCTCTGATTAAGCATTTTTGGTTGATGCCATTTCATCCATAATAGACTATAGGATTAGCATATCATTTGCCAGCAACAATATCGCCCTCCAGCTGACAACTCACAATCCACTGAAGTAAGCAGGTGTGAACCTGGTCAGTACCTGGATGGGAAACCTCCTGGGAAAAACTAAGGTTGCTACTAGAAGTGGTGTTAGTAGGGACAGTAGGGAGCGCTCACCCTGTGGTCTGTGTAGGTCCTAATGCCCCAGTAGAGTGACAGGGACACTATTCTGTAAATAGGTGCTGTCCTTAGGATGACATGTAAAACCGAGGTCCTGACTCTGTGGTCATTAAGAATCCCAGGATGTTTCTCTGAAAACAGTAGGGATGTTACCCTGGCATCCTGGCCAAATTGCCCATTGACCTTTACCAATCATGGCCTCCTAATAATCCCTATTTATGAACTGACATCATCTGTGCTCTCCTCCCCCACTGATAACTGATGTGTGTACACTATGGCTGCCGTCACACCATCCAGGTGGGCCTGCACATTGGTGGTGGTGTAGGGGAGTCCCCATTACCTGTAAAGTGCTTTGAGTGGAGTCTAGAAAAGCGCTATATAAGTGTAAGGAATTATTATTGTTATTGAGTTGCTGTTCACAGCTTTCCGTGTTACATTTAATCAAACAATCTGGGAGCAGCTTTCTAGATTTCATCCATTAATGCCAACATTTTTTTTCTAATGTAATATTTTGTCATCTTTTGTAGTCTTTATACCTGCTATTGTAGCTCCTGATCTGTGGCTTATGTTTTCCAGAAAGGAAAGCTGATTTGATTTCTGCTGCAGTTCTTTTCTTTCGGGTTTAACCTAGAACAAGCACTCTGAAGCTGGCTTGGCAGAATATGGCTGATGACATCAGCAACAGTGTTTTTTCATTAGGTATCCAACACGAATTTCCATGGAGACAGAGGTTATAGAGCCAAAACCTAGATGTAGTTCATATGGCAGGCAGATTATGACTTTCCAGGCTGCCATATACGTGAATAGCAGGAAATTATGAGCAGGCAGCAGTTGTTTAAAGGCCAGCTCTTTGAGGAGTTCAGATCTAAGCCATGAAAAATAAGTTTATGATTCACTGTGGCAGATGCTAACTTAAGCAAATCCAGAATATTCACATATATTTACTCTGGGGGAAACGAGCCTTTACTATTCATGCATAAAACCTCCATAATGAGATTTTGGGTATTTGGCATTGGGATTTTGGAAGCCTTTTTTTCCCCTATCCTAGGACCTGTTCACATAGAAGGTCAAGGTAAAAAAAGGTATTTCAAAATGAAAGAGACAATCAGAAAAATGTAATTATGCATTGAATCTAGCTAGCAAAATAAATATTGGGTTGAAGAAAGGAACTGAGTTTGTTTGATTATTGCAGTATGAACGCAAGAGTGTAAACAGTTTGCACATTGAGGAAAAAAAAACAACTTAAAGTTTCACTTGAATACTGTATGATTTTTTTCCTCCTGTTAAGGTATGGTGTATACAAAGCAATGATATGTGATTCCAAGATGCAGTACCCAAAAGAATTTCACTTGAAAATAAGAGGACATTTATTTTGGGAGGAGCTGAGTGCACGTCATGATTTTCCTGCTCCTAACTTTGATATTAGGCAAGAAAAAGGAAATGCTTTTTAAGCCTGTTTATACTTTCCCTCCTTTTGTACCTTATTTATTTAAGCAGAGACCTATGAAAACCATCAATGGAAACCAATTTTCCTTAAATTAAAATACTATTACTTGACTATTGTTTGCAATGGTCTTCATAAATACAATCGATGTATACCACTTATTCATGCAAATGCTCTGATATAATTTTTGCTTGTACGGGGCTTACTTTTTCACACAAGACTCATTGTGGCAAAGTTAAATTTGTTTGTCACGTTACGTTAGATTTATTTACTGTTAGCACTTGGTGAGGACAAGGTGAAGTCCAGATACATCTTAATATGTAAAACCATAGAATCTTAAGACTGTACTTTCTTTTTCACATCACTATTAAGATTAACATTAAGAGTAATTTGAGTTTATTCAAATTCAGCGTTTTTCCCCCCCATTTTTTTTCTTGATACGTTATGTATAGAGCACTCTAAGTGCTCTGCATTTCAGAATGTAAAATAATGTAATTAATGGAGTATTTGGGCTTTCCTTAGGTTCTGCTACCAGAGAGAAAATGAAACGCTGGATGTTGTGTCTCACTGTATTTTGCTGCTACAGCTGGTGGGCTGAGGCCGAGATATTCACTTCAATTGGTAAGTGTTCACTTTATCACAATTTCTTTAAAATGTTACAGGGAGCTAAACATCATATTTAAGAAAATGGGTTCTCCTCTTTCATGTACGATTTCAAATATAAGACAATGAGTTGTTTTTTGGAAGAATGTGTGCTCTAAATATCAATTAATTAAGAATTTATGCTTCTGTAAGCATTTAGACAGTATGTTAAGCAGGCCACTCTGTTTTAATAACTACTGTATTTTACTGAAAATGTTTTTGGCTTAAAATAGGATTTCTGATTCAACTTCAGTTCAAACAAAAACACTTTTTTTCTTTAAAATGTCAGAGGTGAGTAGTACTCTATAAAAAGAAAAGAGACTAGAAAAATGATTTACTGAGAGTCTGGGAATGCTAAGCACTCTGAAATTTTACCATACAACAGATAATATTTATACGTCGGTAAGAAACTTACAAAATGCACACCAATGAAAGATCATTTTGCTCTATAAATAGCATTTGGCCAAGCTGTCACCTTAATTCCTTTATTTCAGTCCTATAACTTTTGTGATGTTGAGGACAAGTAAGCACAAAACAGTCAACCATAATTGCAAGGTTCTCAAATAAAAAACAAATAAAATGCTAAAATTAAGAAGTAGCACCAGCCCTAAAAATCAAAGGAGACATCTTATTTTCACTCTGGTTTCCATTTTGTCTTCCATCTCTATAATTTATTAGTTGAAGGCTGACGTGAAAGCAGATGTTCCTTTTTTGGATAAAAATATTTCTAAACTTTGGAGGATAAAGCATTGGAACAGTATAGTCTTTCTACAAGTTGTTCTTTTTCTTTCTCATATTCATGTTCACAGATGTCATATATTGTCTGAACAAGCTGAATTCTGGCTCCTATCATTTGTTTTCTTTGGATTCATGCAGAGCTGGATTAAAAGTGAACAAAACAGTTTGGTGAGATTAGCATAACATTAAATAGAAGTACCAGTTGGGAGAGATTTCTTAGTTAAAATCTTTTGCCAAATGCACTCATGTTTTGTTAGATGGAGATGATACACAGCCCTTTTATCTCCAAGCCTCATAACTTTTCTAAAAATAATCAAAGTTCATCTGTCCATAATGTTCGTACTTTTAAAAATCACTGAAGAACTCACAGGCCCTAGGTGTGGTATTAAAAATCCTACATCAAAATGCAGGATGTCTCAGTGTTTCAGAGATTTACTTTTGCTGTTGCTCTGAAAGATGCTGAATTTTCCTTTGTGGTTAATTTCAAGGATACCGCATGTTTATGAGCAATAATGTTTTATGTTTTTTTTATCTTACTTTTAGGTCAAATGACAGACTTGATTTTCACAGAACAGCAACTTGTCCAGTCTCTCAAAGAGTATATTCAAGCAGAGGAGTCCAAGTTAGCTGCAATTAAAAGGTATTGTCAGTAATTTGCAGAAACGCCAAGTGTATCAAGATTTTGGGAACGTGATTTGAGTTCCATCTCAACCTTCTTAAATATAGTCCACTGTCTTTCTCAGAAATCTTAGCATTTTCTTAAAATGTAATGCTTTCTTTCATTACTCTATCACCAACAACACATTTTCAGTGTTGTTTATTTTAACAGAGTATGAGTGACCAAGCAATTTTTCATGGAAGAATAAAGACTGAAGGAACTGAACTTTTTTTAATCAAACTTTTAAATGAAGAAGGCTGCACGGGGACCTTATATAAGTATTCAAAATCCTCAAATGTACTGGCAAATCCAACCCAGCTGATTTCTTTAGAATGGATAGTGAAACAAGAACTATATGGATGGAATGAGGCACTGCTTTACCCAAAGGGTTGTGGGAGTGTGGTGCAAGTAATTTTGATGAAGGTGATAGCCTGCCTTCTTTCAGGAAACAGCTGGATGAGACTCTTGGATCAATTAACGGCTGTGAAAGGGCTAGGTTATCCAAATGGCCTCCTCATTTGTACATATTTTGATATAAACTTTTTAGAATTTTATTTTTTGCTAGTGCTAAACTAAAACCCTTCGGGGTATTGTGTGAGTGATTAAGGGTGGTGTGATTTGTAAGTGTGAAGCTGGTTGGTGAATACTATCAAATGGAAGGAAGGTGCTGATTACCAAAAAGCTCTTTGGCATCACAGTTTTCTTTTTTTGTTGTAGCTGGGCCAACAGATTAGACGCACTGACCCGTACCTCCACTGCAGACCCAGAGGGGTACCTGGCCCACCCGGTCAATGCTTACAAGTTAATGAAGAGGCTGAACACTGAGTGGTCAGAACTGGAGAACATGGTGTTACAGGATCCAGCCGATGGTAGGGGGAGGAAAATGCAGGCTCAGCTGCAGTGGTCAAGAAGTTTGTTTGGATGTGTTTGAGATTGCTAGCACTGTTGTCATAAGATCACAGAAGGATTTGGTGGTCATAGCCCAGGCCGACATCTTTGACTAAAACCAAAGATTTTTCATTGGTGCCCGGAGCTTTGTATGCAATCCGCCTGACCTGAATTTGCTGATTTGCTGTGGGAACTTAAGGATTTCCTTTGCTCTCCCCTCTGGCCCTCAAAATGTCTGGTAGTCTGTGCCCTGAAGAGTTTTCATATGCTGCACCCTTGGGGTATCCTGGGGTATACTCACAAATTAATTCAATTAATTTCTCTTTCATACCTGTACATGGCTATGTGTTCGATGCGTGTCCTGGCAAGCAAATCTCTAAAAAAATTAAAATTCCTCAGCAAATGCATGGAGGGAGATGTCCTCTTGCTGAAAGAATAATAGTAGTCATAATAATTCCTTACATTTATATAGTGTAATAAGAAGATCTAGAATTTAATGTTTCTTGGCAAAGAAAATGTTATTTTTCTCTCCTCACGTACCCAGCTTATTGTGATTGGGTTTAAAAAAATCAAAATTCAGCTTTAATTTGATGTATGTTTAACCTCAGTTCTCGCATTATGACGTGGAAGCAAGCTGTGAATTTGTGATATTGCTGAGAATGGGAGATGAAAGGCACCCCATCTGGTTGTGGGCTGTTTTCTAGGGCCAGTTGCCTAAATCCAATCCAAAGTCTTTTCATCTGCCACAGCTGTTCTCCTCACACTGCAAATGTCGCACTTCTCTTGGTCTATTGTGTAGCACAGCCTCTTGGCTGTGAGGTGTTACAAACCTCACCTTCATCCTTATCGGGGAGAAATGTCTGAATGCCGCCCATCTAATAAGACGGTTTCATTTGTCATTAAGAGCCAAACTGGATAGCTAGAGCGAGAAATATTATTTTTGGATGCAAAAAGCTTTTGCGAGTTTGCCCTTAAAGCGAATCTGTGTTCGTTTTTTGTTTTTCATAAAAATGATGTACAGCTGATTAGAAGAAATAAATAAGTGTGTGTTCAGGAAAGAAGGATGTACAAGTATAAACGTATGCCTGGATTAAAGGCGAGGCTTAAAGCATGCTGATCAGCTTTTCTCTTTTAGTTTTACTTCAGGAAAGGAACATAGCTGGCAGGTGAAGTCATGTGGCATGCTGGGTCATATGGATATTTTGTTAGGGCAGGTTTCATTTTTTTTAATCTAACTTCATTTGAGAGCTAATGTGTTTAAAAAGTATGTCAATGTGATTTAGCAAGTGAGTAGTTTATCAAAGAAATCATGTTGTAAAGATTAAAGGAAGTATTAAGGCAGAAGGGGCTGGAAAATTTAAACCTGATTATATACATACATGAGTAACTTATTATTTTTTTTGCAATGTAAAAGAGCTGTTTCAGAGCTTATTTTCTTGTATTTCCTGATTTATGAAGGTTTCATATCCAATATCTCGGTTCATCGGCAGTACTTCCCAGATGAGGAGGATGAGAAAGGAGCAGCCAAAGCACTGATGCGGCTGCAGGACACTTATAAACTGGACCCGGAGAGTATCTCCAAAGGAAGACTTCCAGGTACCCAGCAGGGAATGCTGCGAGCTGAACCAGCCCACTTTGATCATGTGACTGTGAAGTAGGAGAGACTCAGGGGTTTCTTGGACATTTAGGATTTAAGCAAGTTTGAGGTTAATAATAATAATTACTTTATATTACGCTTTTCTGGACACTCAACTCAAAGCACTTTACAGGTAATGGGGACTCCCCTCCACCACCACCAATGTGCAGCATCCACCTGGATGATGCGACGGCAGCCATAGTGCGCCAGAACGCTCACCACACATCAGCTATCAGTGGGGAGGAGAGCAGAGTAATGAAGCCAATTCATAGATGGGGATTATTAGGAGGCCATGATTGGTAAGGGCCAATGGGAAATTTGGCCAGGATGCCGGGGTTAAACCCCTACTCTTTAAGAGAAACGCCCTGGGATTTTTAATGACCACAGAGAGTCAGGACCTTGGTTTTACGTCCCATCCGAAGGACGGCGCCTGTTTACAGTATAGTACATTATACTGGGGAATTAGGACCCACGTGGACCGCAGGGTGAGCGCCCCCTGCTGGTCCCACTAACACCTCTTCCAGCAGCAACCTTAGATTTTCCCAGGAGGTCTCCCATCCAGGTACTGACCAGGCTCACACCTGCTTATCTTCAGTGGGTTGCCAGTTGTGAGTTGCAGGGTGATATGGCTGCTAAGGTTAAGGATTAAGATCATCTTTTGTCCATCAACTAAGTTTTTGCCATACGTTTCAATTTTAATCTTGTAAGCCTTGTAATCTGTGTTTAAGGAAAGTGGTTTATATGCTGGAAAATAACACGTCTGTCTCATTTATTTCCAGTCACTTTGTTTTGCAACCATGGTGATGCAGCGAACAAGTCCAAACAAATTAGTGAATTGGCAAATGCATAGCTTTCTTAGTATAGCTGGGTTTTATCTTCTGAACTGGTCTTATTTATAAAGTGTTGATCCACTGCAGTCTTCCCGACAGGTTATTTATGTGCCCCCTTCTTAAACTGGGTTGATGGGTGCCTTCAGCATTTCTGTCCTGAGAGATTTGTCTCTCAGGCTGCCAAGTTGTCTCTCTAAGAAGAAGTTGAATTAGAATCATCATACTGTATTTGGTTAGGTGAAATCTGAAAGCCTATGACTTAACAAACAAAATATGTTTGGACACAGTTGATAACTTTGTGCAACTTTTTGCTAAAATAATTATGGTTGCTATTCTGCAAGCCATAGAGATTCAGAAAGTCAGATGTAGAAAGGAAACGGAAATATACAAACCTATTTAGTAGAAGCTTTGTGTTTTGTATTTAAAAAAAAAACCTATTAGTGTTGGTATGACCCTTAGAAAAGACATGCATGAAGCTAATGAGTGTGTGCATCGCTAGGTGTGAAGTTCAATGCAGTCCTGACTGTGGATGACTGTTATGACATGGGGAAGACAGCCTACAATGAAGGAGATTACTACCACACAGTGCTGTGGATGCAGCAGGCTCTTAAGCAGCTGGACGAGGGGGAAGAGGCTGTCGTTACAAAGTCGGATGTTCTTGACTACCTCAGCTATTCCGTATATCAGATGGGAGACATTCCTCGGGCCATAGAGCTGACCAGACGTCTGGTTGTTGCAGGTGAGTCGCTGTCCACTGTCATTCTCCCAGCTCACTCTGTGTCTGGACTGATGTCTTTCAGCGTTCTTAAGTGGTAAACTGAATTTGAATGCTGGTCATAAATCATAAGTTCAGAATTTCCCACCTGCAATAAAATCGGCTGTACAAAGAATCTTTTCTCTAAAGATTAAATCGTTGGCATCCTCTTTAATAGTTACGTATGATATGGCGTATAATGACCTTATCAGAACTAATAATTTTAAAAATAACTCCACTTAGTATCGCCCAAAATAATAAAAACAGATAAAGATGCAACAAAACAAAATGTATTATTTCATTATATTGTATTTATTAGTATTTTAGTAGTAATGCCTTTGTAATAATGTCTTATTTTAGTTATAATTTCTAAATTCAGGACAAGGTGAGATTTTCTTTGCTGACAATATACATTTTACAGTGACAGTTAATTTTCACATCATATGATGTTACGTCTTCTTTGTATTCATCCTATTGATTATCTGCTGCCCCACCCATCCCTGAAATATTGAAATCCTGAAATATTGTCTGCAGAGCATTAACACTTAACATGTTACCTAATGTAGATGTAATGAACTTACTTATTTTAGCATTGAAATAATCCTACCCAAATATAAATATTATATGGTCGGCTGAATACAAAAAAGCTTTTTGGATAACGGCAAGAAGACATTTCCAGTCTAGTTATTTAATGTTTTTTAAGGTTCAAGGCACAAGGCTGTAAAATACTGCACAACAAAGACATGTAGTAAACACAAGAGGGCAGTATAGCATAAAATAAACAATTCTCTGCTGTGCACAGTGGAGATTCTTGAAAGCTTCTCAGCTATATTATAGAGCCTGTTCTCTTTCTAAATTAGTCTGTTTTGATATGCCATAGTTCTTAAGTATAAACATTTAAAAACAGATTTTTTGAAGTGGTATTTAGCTTATTTTGTGATTAGGTCCATGCCAAAATATTTAGAATATGTCGGCTCGTAAACCTCTTTTGGAAAGCCAACGAAGCTTTTGTTTTCTGGAATTAGCAGGGTTTTCATTTTCAGTAATTTCAAGAAATTCTGCTTGCTCCGTGTGTCATGGCAACAGATCCAAACCATCAGCGAGCAGGAGGGAATCTGCGGTACTTTGAGAAGCTGTATGCCAAAGAAATGCGAGAGCGCGAGAAGACCGAGCAGCCTCCAGCCACAGAAACACCCATTGAACTGGGGACCTATGACAGGCCCCCCGACTACCTGCCGGAGAGAGAAACATATGAGGCCTTGTGCCGAGGAGAGGGAGTGAAAATGGTAAGAGCTAAGGAGATTTAGTCTCGAGGGCCACTCCTGGAAATGACCGTAGTTACCTTATTTATAAATCAATTAACAACAAGGGGATTTGTTCTCAAAGCTCTCTGTTTTACAAAGTAAAAGTGTGATTCATTCAGGCAACAAACAGTGCAAACACAATAGTCTACAGATACATGTAGCATTCTGGATCCATTAGGATCAAGATAAAAAAGTTTTTTTTTTTCAATTGGGAAATAGATTTCCAACATTCTTTCTGGGCTTCTTTTATCAATGTTTTTAGTGGTTCTTTTTTTCTGTGTTGTTCTGAGCAGAACCTATCCAAAGCATTTTGCTAAATACCTAAGCAGCTGATGAGATTATCAAATACAATACAATGAAAACATCGCTGACCTACTCTAATTCTGTTGAAAATATTAGTGCTTGGGGCTACAGGACCTTTTGTTTTTAAGATATTTTTCATATCTCCATCTAAATGCTTAATTGGAAATTTTTTGCATTTTGGTTTTAAAAAGATAGTTTATAAAATACATTAGATTCCAGGAAGACTCTGGAGCTTGATAATAATATACTATATTTGGTTAGACTACGTTCAGCTATGGTAGGGGGACTAAAGAAACTGGCAGGCAGAAACACCTCACTCCTCCTAGGATTTGATTTCATGAGTGATTGTAGATGATTTTGAAGTGGTGGTACAGGTCAGTGGAAGTATGTACTAGCCAGTGCGACCCCATGGAAGCATGGGGTGTCTTAACCCTGCTTACAATGTAATTGAGCTTTTGTCAGACCAATAGAGCAATTTTGACCGTGTAGTTTCATTATTTGTCCGAAGAAGACAAACGTGCCCATCCAATATATTATTACAGACAATTCAGAGACAGAGCAGGCTCTTCTGTCGCTACCAAGATGGCAACAGAAGCCCCAGGCTGCTGCTTGCCCCGGTGAAGGAGGAAGATGAGTGGGACAGTCCTCACATTGTCCGCTACCTTGATGTCCTGTCAGATGTAGAGATTGAGAAAATAAAAGAGCTTGCCAAGCCAAGGGTAAGTCTTGTTACGATCTTTTAAATTTAATGTACTAGTCCAAGTATGATTTTCCTTCTTTCTACCTACTGTACCTACTTTCATTATAAAATACATAATACAGAAAATGTGAATGGTTGACTCCACATCAGCATTTCATTTTGTTTTATAAAGCTGGCAAGAGCCACTGTCAGGGACCCAAAGTCTGGAGTTTTGACTGTGGCCAATTACCGAGTATCAAAAAGGTGAGTATATCAGATACTGAACAGGTCTAGCTTTCTGAGTTTCAGTTTTCAGCTTGGTATTTGTGCTTTGTTTGCTTATATCCAAGTTAATGTACTTTAAAGCTGTCTGCAAGAAATAATTTTCCAAAAGTACTTCAGTACTGTTCTTTGTGTGCCGAGAATGAGCTTGCTCCATGTGGTTTTTTTAGAATTACCAGCAGTTAAAGAAATATCCTTGATTTCTGCTGCAGAGTGCCTAAAACTTTCTTTGGTTGCCCATCTGTTTTGGGGAACCAGAATATTTATTTGCTTACATAGGGATTAACCATAAGCATAGTACATATACTTTAAAACATAAAAAGAAGGAAAAAACAAAGCTTCAGTATTTCAAAATATGATTTTAACATGTATAATATCAAAGCATATTCCACACTTTTTTTAGTGTCAAACAGTGAGGTGGAGAATGTCAGCCACAGTAGAGGTTTCTGGGTAGTTCATATTGCCTCTTGTCTTTTCAGTGCCTGGCTAGAGGGGGAGGATGACCCTGTTATTGCCCGTGTCAACCAGAGGATAGAGGACATTACTGGACTGACTGTAGAGACAGCAGAACTACTGCAGGTGCTTTCTTTTTGTCTCCATATAAAGTCCTTCAAATATGCACACACCCACAGGCACTTCATTTTTGTGGCATTGCGAGATGTGATGTATTTCGGAAGAATTAGTAAAGCCACCTGGTGTAGTGGTACTCTGATTTCTAAAAGAGCTGCCTTGTGTGGTTTATTTCTAAAGCTGCTCTATGTATTTGGTGTCACACAAAGGCATTATTCTCCTCACAGTCACATTTAGAATAAAGCAAGAGAAGAGAGGATATTCATGGTGTAGGGGTTTTGTGCATTTACTGGGACAGTTATTAATTGTAGCAGTAAGTCACAAAATGACTCTTTGATGGCTATTAGAAAACCGACCTTGCGGGATAACTTGGCACGCACACACACGGATACTAATACGTGAAAATACATTTATTAATACATAAAATGTGCATAAACATAACAGATCTTAAGAGTGAGGGTTAGCAGAATACAAAAGGTATATATTCAATAAAGAAGAGTTAAAAATACCAAGAGGGACATGCATTCAGTATACCATTCATTTTTACTGTTTGGTAAATGAACTTTGATTACAACTTCTACACTAGATACTCGAAGCGAGTACGTCCCTCATAGGAATTAAATTTACATCAACTGGGGTTGAGGTAACAATTGCATTCTCGAGCTATAATGCAGAATGTTGAATACTCAACCAATCTGTGTGGATTCAGATCTCCCACAGACACAAGGGAACAGCGACAGGCTGTTGCTGCGTCCAATCGGCGTCCTCTGGCCTGTTGCCAGGCAGTCCTGGTTCGGCGTGAGGTGTGGGAGAAGGAGGGAGAGATTCCTGCTGCGATGCACTGGCAGTGGGCTCTCTGAAGACCGGCTAGTTAGTCCTGGCTGAACTAGCGAGAGTTTGTGCACATGGAAAGTGACTGCGGGTCCAAGCAAGTCACACTCTTTAGATGGGAAGAAGACCAGTTCGTTCCCAATGTAGCGCTAATCCTGAATACTGATATTCAGCTGTTGACAGTTCCGACCGTAGTTCACTTGTTGATCAGGCAAGCGTTCGCGGTGGGTACTGGTGGTTCACGAGGCTTGCTGCTGGGCTAACCTCAGGTGGATCCTTTGGTTACGCGCGGGTGACCTCCGTTCTCGACTCTTAGAACATAGTAAAGTCCTGGCACTCGAACACACTGGCCGTTACGTGATTGTCCGAGATGAGTCTGAATGTTATGTTTCTGTAGATACATAGTAGTTTCCTAACCTAGCATTTTCAGTAGTAATTATCTGTGGACACTTAATTACCATTGATTAGAACTTTGATTGGTAGTTAACTGACAGTTCTATGTAAAGTCTGATGCAGTTTATTTTTATACTGTTATTTTTTATGTTTTGAAACAGGTTGCGAACTATGGGGTTGGAGGGCAGTATGAGCCTCATTATGACTTCTCAAGGGTAAGATTAATCAATTGGCTTATATTTTCTAACAAGCTGCCAGTCAAGAAAGCTTTTTTTTTTACAAACGTGCTAAACAGCACATCCACAATACAATTGGATTTTTTGCACTTTGTCTGACCAAGAATCTAAGACTGATATTGCTGTAACACACACAGGCATCTTTGGTCTAAATTGTGTATTTAAATGGAAATGTATGCCTATAACTGTTATATGAGAACTACAATTTATTGATTCAAAATACATTAAATACATTTTAAATTCCAAATGATAGTTGAGATGGTCTTTCTGTGACCAGAATACCTTCTTTTTTTAGTATCTTATTTGAAACTTCTTTATGTTTTCTAAAAAACTCATACAGTACAGTACCTTCCAAAAGTATTGGGACAAAAACCCTTTCATTTCCCTGTTGTATACACAAGAAAATTATATTCACATAAATCAAATTATTCTGAGTCAGAGTTCAGAAGGTCACCTTTTATTTTGACGATATATTTTGCAAACACAACTAATCATTTTCAGCAAGCATATGTTCTGTTAAGTCCCCCCAAATCTAGGTGACCAGAAGTATTGGAACACTTAAAGCAAATTAAAGAAGTGGAAAAAGTCATTATTTCATTGCAAAACCCTTGCTTGCAATAACTGCATCAAGCCTCTGTCCCATTGACATCACCAGACTTTGTTTCTTCACTTGAGATGCTTTGCCAGGCTTTAACTGCAGTCTGTTTACAGTAAGTTGTTGCTTGTTGGTTGGGGTTCTGCCTTCAGTCTCCTTTTGAACGAATGAAATGCATGCTCAATTGGATTCAGATCTGGTGATTGACTTGGCCAATTCTGTTCTACTTCAGTTAAGTCATCAGTAAAGACCATTGATCCTGTTCTGGAAGCAGCCATACATGCCCAAGCGATGATATCCCATCATGCTTTATTTGGTATGCTCATGATCATTGGCGTTTCCTGTTTTTCTCCACGCTTTAGCCTTTCCATCACTGTCCATAAAACTCCCGTGGCTCATCTCGATATTTTTTTGCAAATTCTAATTGAGTCCTTCTGATCTTGCTGCTGATGAGGGGCTTACCCCTTGCACTAAAGCCTCTGAATTTTTCTTGGTGAAGTCTTCTGCAGACTGTGATACTCGAGATTTCCACTCCCACACTCTGGAGATTACTTTTGATTTCACTGACAGTAATTTGGGGGGTTTTCTTTACACTTTGAAATATTTTTCTGTCAACCACTGCATTTTTCTTTTTGGAATGCCCTGTTTTTGACTCCTCCAGTTGTTCCAAAGAAAAAGTAAACATTGATTTTGCAATGCCAAGAGTCTTACCAATTTCTCTAATGGTCATTTTCTTTCCTCTCATTTTGAAAATGGCCTTCTTTTCTGTTATAGTGAGTTCTTTGGTCTTCGTGTGTGTTTTTGCTGACTGATTCAAATGAAAGACTTTAGAAGCAATTTCAAAAGACCTCAACCATGCCTAGACCTTCACAGCTCTTTTATGTGTGTGAAACGTATGTAACGTGTAACATCTGTGCAATTAGAAACACCTGTAAACCCATTTGTTCCAATACTTATGCTCATCTAAAATGTGGGGGTTGATAAAAAAAAAGTAGTTGTTTTATAACGGTAAAACATTTATGCATAAATATTTCCGTGCTTAAAAGGGGATATTCTCTGCTTTTGTCTTGTATTAATCTGGTGATTTGAAATCCAAATTTCCTGAGCATTTAACTATAATAGGCTGATTTTAACTCTTGTTCCAGTTCTTTTGGAGGGCACTGTAACTAGTTGACTGTAATACCAAGTATTTAAGTGGGGGAGTCAAGTTTTCTGTGTGAACACCATAGTAGGGTACAAAATGAATTATCAAGTAAATTGTCTACAAATATGTTTCAGTCTGTAGAGTCACACATCTCTGAACTGTCTAAAACAGCTTTTCTGTTTTGCTTTCCCTGCTCGGTTTCAGTAGTCGGTTGTTTTAATGAAACTTCACTTGACTTGGATGTTTAAATCTTTATAGTTAATACTTTTATTTAATTTTTTGTCCTCACTTCACAACATAATTAATTAAAACTATATTATTGTCCACTGGAGTATACAGTAACTGTTTAGTACTTTGTAAATACTGGACACAAAATCTGGCACTCCAGAGTTAGGAAAAAGAAGTTTTCAAATGAGAGGAAGCTCATCCAGTTTGTTTGGTTTTTAGTTTCTCATCAGATCTTATCCAGGTATATCTTGTCATTGAATCCCATCCCATTTGCTTGGTAATTTATTCCAAGATTCCAACAACCCTTTGTGTAAAGGGTTAGGCATCAGTGTTATATTTATTAATCTTGTTGGCCACTTCTAAAGGAAAGCTAATAGACTTTGCATCTGCTACACTAATTAGATGATTGATAGTCAGACAACATAGTAGTTAATTGGCCCATCTGTCACAAAATGTTAGTTCCCAGAAAGTCTTTAACATGCATTAAAATTGAGATAAAGTGTTGGTATTTTGATACAAATTTCATTAGCAAGATCACCATCTTGGTTTTTTTTTTAAATAACTAGTCAAGATGTTTTATTAGTATATGCAGAATTAGAATGTTATATATACAGTATGACACAGGAAGGTCCCCTGGTTTTAATGCTGCTGTCGTCATTTTCTGTTGAATCATGAAATTTTCAAATCTGATTAATCTTAAACTGAACAGACTTTATTTTCCTGTTTTTCAAGAAATGTGTACTGTAATCTTATCAATTAGAGGAAACCTTTTAACTTTTTACCGCATCCCTTTTACATTAGTAATTAAAGTAAACCCCTTTGCATGCAGATCACAATTGCAAATTTAATAAAATCTGAGTAATGAAAATTATAACTGACAGCCATACAGTTACATTTTCTTGTTAAAACATTTTGATCGTTTTTTGTTCAGGCAATTAGGCACTGGAAGAGATTTTTATATGTATATATTACACCAAGCATGCATAGATACTGGATAGATGGATTGCTGTTATCCCTTTCCATCTCTGTATCTTCAAAATTAAGTTTGTATTTTTTATGTTTATACACTTGCATTCAAATATTTCATCTTGCATGAGTATCACCCTCTTCGTTATTTGATTTTGATTTTAACGATACAAGCTTGACATTTACCTTTATTTAGCTTTTAATGAAGGTTGCAATTAACTGAAAATGATAAATTGCAGACTCAGCAGCTGAAGGCGTTTGTCCTTGAAGAAGAAAAGATCTGAACTTTTGGTTTTTTCCCCAGGCCACAGTGTAGTCAGACAGGGTTGAAAGAAGCTGGCGGAGATTGATACTGCTGACACTTTTGCACAGGGATGTCTATCCCCTTTATTCATTTTCTAACCAAACTTTCCGAGCCGTGTCTTGCTGTGCAAACTATTTAGATCTGGCTTAATGTTGTGAACATCTGTTGCAGCGACCTTTTGACAGCAATCTCAAGAAAGATGGCAATAGACTTGCAACCTATCTGAATTATGTAAGTACCTGTGTGTGCTCCCTGGCACTTCCCTAGCTTTCTGTGAATTTACTCTGAAATTTTATCTTTGTAGAAAGATGAACCTGATGCTTTCAAATCATTAGGCACTGGAAATCGTGTGGCTACTTTTTTAAATTATGTAAGTATGGTATATCTGGTGTGAATTTAGTTTACGGAAGTTTACCCTTAGTTTTAGATGGTGTAGTTGCTCAGCCCTGCAATCTAGACGTCTCCATTCAATATTGCACCTGAACTGACTGAACATTGCCACCGTTTGAGAAAATACAATACTATTTCCCATCATGCCACAAAAATGGTAGCATTGGCTTGTGCAGTTGAACAAATCTAATTTAAAACTGCTTGGTGAAAGACCTATTCGGAGTATTTGTGTCAGTCAATTTTGGTACACTTTTGAAGAGATTCCATTGTAGTCTAATATCCTGCTTGTAATATAACCAACTGCAAAACTATGATAGTTTTAAAAACAGGAAACAAATTCCAGTTCTCCATGAACAGTTTTGAATTGAGACAAGATCAACTTCTAATCTGTATTCGCATAAGCAAATGTGACTTCAAAAATTTCACACCAGATTCTTAAGATGCTGAAAAATTTAAAGCTGACTTTTTAGTATATCGCAGTGTTCGGTACACAAACATTAGTGAATATCTTTATTCTTAAAGAGAACTGAAATTAATTTTATGGCTTTCGTCCACTGAATTTACTGTTTTTAAACTGCTGCTGATTACTCATGCAAGCTTATTGCAGTCATGTTATGCTTTTACGTTTTTTGCTTTGCTTCATGCTCTGTGTGTTGACTGTGCTTTATGAAAAGCAGATATTTTGCTTTCTGTCTCAATTTTTATGTATAATTTTAAAGAGTCCACAATGAACAGTCCACAGAAAAGTCTTATTTAAAAGCACTGTGTGTAAAGTTCTAATGACAAAAATGATGAACAGGGATTTTGTGCCTTTAAACATAAGTGGGAAAGGGGAAGGACTTAACTCATCTTATATTTGCCTTTTTATTCTTTTTGTAAAGAATGGCAAATGTTGTTACATGCAAAATTAATTTTTGCATTAGCATTCAAGATGAACCTTATCTCCTTAACTCAGTGGAACAACTCTCCCCTGCTACCTCTGAACTGTTTGTACAATGTGATTTAAAATAAATGTTTTACACTTTTATAAACTTTACAGTTTTCACTTGTCTGTTTGTGTGATTGCGAGCAGAGAAGTGTTCATGTTATGGCTCTTTACCTGTAACAGATGAGTGATGTAGAAGCTGGGGGAGCTACAGTATTTCCAGATTTTGGTGCAGCAATCTGGCCCAGAAAGGTGAGTGTCAGTGCTGATACACTGTCCTTTTAAAAATAACATTAACTTAACCATTCCAGGATACAAATCATATTTTCTGTCTTCTATATTCATAACTGGAATTTACTGTAGATTTCAGTGATTCATGCACAGCTTCAGAGGAAGGTTTACAAAATTCACTCATCTAAAACTGTGCCACATTGATAATTTCTAAACTTTGCAAGAGTAATTTTCAACAAGCCATGACTATTATGCAAGGTTTTCCTGAAGCGTTCCATTAACCTATGAAATCTAGACCACAAATTCTGTTGGTAAACATAAGATTTTATGATGTGATTAAGAAATATTTCAAGAGGGATGGGATCTGGGGGTAAATGAAGGTGTGCACAGCCTTGTCATATTTTCATGTTCTCCTCAGGGCACTGCGGTGTTCTGGTATAACCTTTTCAGAAGTGGAGAGGGAGACTACAGGACAAGACATGCAGCCTGTCCGGTATTAGTAGGAAGTAAATGGGGTATGTGGCAAGAAGAATTTGCTTTTTTTTGGTACAGTGCAACTTTTTTCTATATGATTTTGTACTCTAGGTCAATGGCTTCCTTCATTGGTCAATTGTGGATCCTTTTTTTCTAGTTGAGTTCTTAATAACTCAATAATTAATAATAATAGCTCTTAATAACTTAATAATTAGTCTGTTTGACTTTAATTACCTGCTCTGACATGTTGTTTCTGAGTTAACTTCTTATGGACAATTTTGGGGGATAGCAAGCTTATTTTTGGAGGACAGTAAGCTGACTTTTTTTGGTTGAGTGTAAAGTAGGAGCATGAAGGGTTTAATTTAAAAAAAATGCAAAGTGTGTCATTGGTGACAAGGTTAAGTTTCTGTAAACTCCTGTTGTTTTATGTTTACAGTATCAAACAAATGGATCCATGAGAGAGGCCAAGAGTTCCGAAGACCTTGTGGGCTAACAGAAGTCGACTAAATTCTCCAGATTTTCTTTTTGAACTCTTAGGTACTTATTCAACTTTGGTTGTGGTCACAGCACCAAGGATCCCATCTGTACACATCGAAAAGGACAGCAGTGTTAAATTGCCAAAACCTGATGGAATTAAGAGATCTCATGTGTGATGTGTCTGGTATCGCATTCTTTCACTAAAGAAACCAAAAACGCCCATTTTGTAAATGTACAGTACTCTTCTTCACAGGTGCCTTTATCTGTTTTTTTAGACTGTTATTTAAAAGAAAAATACCTTTTTATGTTTTTAACATTAAATGATTGATTGCAACTCATGACTGATGTCCTTTGGTTCCACAATAAAGTGGATTTTTTGGTCTTTTGTGTTTTTAATGATGTAATTGGATATTGGAGGTTTCTGTGTCAATGAAGACTGTGCTAGACTGAACCTCTTTACAAATATATTTTTATTTGATTGGGATACTTTTCTCACAGTAAATACCTACTTTATTTTCTTTATAACTACAAAGTCCTGCCATTGTCAGCTTCTGTTCAGAGCTTTTACGCTGGGATTGTCACTGGAAGAGAAACAAACCTGCCTACTGTATATATAAACAAGTGGAATCTTTTTAGATGTGTGAATTATTTTACAATGTTAAGGAATGGTGGAATGGCATAGACATAGGTGTAAACTCTGGGCTCTGTTAGCTGATGGGTTTTGGGTTCAGGTCTTGTGATGGACCAGAATACTATTCAGGGAGAGAGTCAAGTGCCCTCATTCTTTGTAACACTGTGGTAACGAGTGAGAGCTCTGGCTAGGCTCTGGTCTGGACTTTCACTTTCCCTTTAGTAAAGGAGCTTTGCTTTTCAAGAGCAATTAATGAGCAGTGTGTAAAGGCCTGTGGAGGCTCATTTTGCTATAGGTTGTTGAGCTGTTTAAAAACTGAAAACAATGTAATTTACGTTGAAATGAGCAATCCTCTTTTTCTTCTAGGCTGAAAAGAGAAGAAAATAAACAACGTTTCAGCTGTGGAGCCTTCTTTAGGTGTCTTTCACTCAAACAAGACTCCACAGCCAAAACGTTTCTTCTCTTTTCAGCATGGAATAAACCTTTACTTATTCCTTTGCAGCCTATGCATGCCGACGCAGCTACAGTACCTACTTGAACTCTTTTTCTTCTGTTTCATTTGCGGTTTCTTTATAAATAATGCTGCAAACCAGGAAGTGAAGATTCATGTTTTAAGGAACAACATTTACGTCAGTATTTAGGATCACTTTCAGCAGGGTCTTTTCCCAAGATTGGTCAACATGTGGTACAGTATAAAGATTCTGATAACATCATACCTTTTGAGGCAGGGGTGTTTAAATATATACCACAAGGGGAAGCATAGTGCCTTATCACTGTAAACTCGGACCCTTCTAAACTCAGTTAATAAGAGTTTTGTCAGGAACACCTTCTGCAATTGCTTTTTTTATATCTGTTATTCAGGTTGCAAATCCTGTTGAGCTAGACGAAGATAAGTATTAAGAAACTTACACAAGTTGAATGGAGGTTAACCTTACAAAGAAGTAACCTTTGTGATAACTTTTTTTATCTGATAAGTCTTTATATAGTCTGCTTAATATATACTGATGGAAAAAAGAAACGCAGCACCTCCTCCTACACACTCTCACCCTCCCGTCTGCATTAAACAGGCTGAAGAGTGACTCATCTGTGAAGCGGACCTCGTGCCGCTGCTGATGTCTGGCCCAAGTCAGTCGGGTGTGACGTCTAGGAGGTGTGAGCAGAGGGCCTCTGACAGGTCGCCTTGCTCTAAGGCCAGCAGCATAGAGTCTCACTGTCCTGTCACTGATGCGAGCATTTTGCCCACCGGTAGTTTCAGCAGCAGTACAGGTGGCAGATCTGAAATGATCTCTCAGATGGACCAGTCTGTGTTGGTCCTGCTCTGGTGTGGTCACTTGAGGGCGAACAGATCTTGGACAGTCATTTGTCCTGCTGGTCTGCTGCTCTGCTGAAACCTATGCAGTTGGGACACAGTAGAGCGGCCTACTCTGTAGTGTCTGGAAACGCAGGCACATGACATGCCTGCCTGCAGCATGCCAATGGTCCTCTCCCTTGCTTCTGGTGACATTTGAAGCATTATGGAATGCACAGAAAACTGATTAAGTGTGGACTTTTTCTTCCAGTGACCTAAGCTTTGAATTAAGGCCTTTTTAAAGGTGACCTGATCAGGCATTGTTCCACCTGGACCTCGTTGGGTAAAAATGCACCTAACAAGCTTTTGTGTGATTGGCAAGTTGCAATGCCTGGCTGCACAAGTTGTATTGCTGGTCAGAGGGCTTAAAACAAATTGACAACTTTTTGTGAAAATACATAAGGTATAACAATAGTATTCTCATTCCAGAAAATGTTGCGTTTCTTTTTTCCATCAGTATATTTTCAGAGGCTACAAAACCTTTCATAACTCTTTATGAGAATTCTTCCAGAAAACCGAATAGTTTTATTTGTGTAATAATCCTAAACTGAAACATAGTTCTAGCCCTAATGTGCAGTTTGCTAGCTGTTACAAACACTCATGTAATTGTTGCATCTAGGAGCAATATTCATAAATTATGAGTGTTAGAATACTTTCTTGTGTAGCTTCTAAGAAGGTATCATACAGGGTACATAAACCTTAAGCCAGAGGAAGTGTTAACATTTTATTTTTTTCTTTAAGATATGTTTCAGAGAAACAGTGTTGTCCTCCCTAATGATGTGTTTTTGCGAACTATAGATTTGATTTCTACTGACTACTGTCATCTGGATATTACTGTATATGTTCTGTAATACCTGTTAGTGAACTAAAATCAATTTTAATATGGATGATTAAGCAAATACTGTAAACCTTTGTTAACATTTCGGTTTGGGTAGTCCTATAAAAAAAATCTGTGCATGGCATTCATGTGGTAAATATTGATTACCAATAAAGACAGTAAAAAAAAGGTTGGAAAGGAAAGCAAATACTTTTCCATTTTTAAGAAAGCACAAACAATTTTTTTTAAATTCAAAATCATAATAGTAAATAAGCTTCATAAATATTTGCTGCTACTTTTCTATTATGTGGTTTTGGAAATTGCAGCACATGCAAAACATTACTGAAAAGGACCTGTCTAATGACTAGATTCTAGCCTCAAATGACTGACCCTAAAGACAATATTGTATTCACAGACTCATTGAAAATAAACACATAAATCTGGATTTGGAAACTTGCCCAAACTTACCACTTTTGCTTAACAAACGAAACCTCAAAATTAAAGAATATACAGTAACACCTATGTGAAAATGAATGTTGTCTCCACAGTGATTGTAAATGTATGTGGTTTAAATGACCATTTACTCTTACCTAATCATTTAAGTAGTGTACAATACTATGACTGGGTACTCTAATTCTGGGTTGTGCACAAATGAAACACCTTGCTCTTGATTGCCCAAGACACAATGTTGTGCAAAGTGTTGTGTTAGCCAGAGATGTGCCAGCATTTTTTTCTTTTACTGTTTTGATCACAGCATTTGGTCCTTTACAAACCCAACAGTCGCAGACAATGATTTTTGGTGTCACCCGTGGTCTGAAATAAATTCCATTACACATTGTTAATCAGAAGAGAGAGAGAGAGAAAAACATTTTTAAAAAGTATGTTAAAGCTACACTTTAAGTTCTGTGTGCAGTCACTGATATTTATCCAAATTGCAAGAGATCAATATTGGTATTTATCTTTTCAATATTGAGGAAATTAGAAAGAATATTCTGATTGTGTGGTATAGATGAACCTTCAGTGTTTCAGCTCATGTGCCACCTTCCTGCACAAACAGATATTGAACAGCAAATTCTTTTGATGCTCTAACTGCAATTCAATTAAGCCTATTGACACAGCAGCCAACGGCGACAAACTGCACTCTTTTCTGCTTTTTTTCTGTAGTGCTATGCTTGAAGATTTATCAGATCAATTAAATGGATTTAAAACCCCTTGTTTTTTCCTCTGTATCTTAGAATTCCAGTTATTCTAAGGTTTTATGCAAGGTCAGGTGTATATATTTACTTAGTATCTTGCAAATTGACAGAAAATTCCAGGGAGGCTAAGAATTACCATATCAAAGCCCTGTGAGTAATTGTTTTCAAAGTAATCTCAAACCTATGTATTACTGTACATCACCAAAATCCAGTCAACTAATGAAGACACTCCTACATGTTGTCTACTGGAGAGCTTAAACCTCATAACCTGTTGCTGCATATGCCTTGCTTTTAAAAGTGATTCTCCAGAAGGCTTAGGCTGACTATTGTACTGTGAAGGCTGCTTAATGTTTGTAACTGTTTCATGCCACTCATGTATAAAATGTTTCCATTCAAAACATTTGTACAGGCTAATTATGCATCCATTTTCTAACTGCTTCATCCAATGCAGGGTCACTGGCTAACAACAGGCACAAGGCAGGACACAATGTGGACAGGACACCAATAAATTGCAGGGCACACACACACAAACACACACACCAGGACCAGTTATCCCAGAAGCTGATTAACCTACTGTACATCAGTATCAGTATTGCTTTTGGATTGTGGGAGAAAACCCACAGACAGACGAAGAGAACATTCAAACCTCACCCAGGTAGCACTCCAAGAGTTAAACCAGGGTCCCAGCACTGCGAGGCATATAAAACTGAAATTAATAGATTGAGATTTATTTTTTTGGTTTTAATCCCCGATTGCTGCAGGATCACACACCTTCTCCTTGTTTGCAGGTAAAAGCCACAGAATTTTGGAGTCCAGCTGGATGACGTAAACATGCAAACAATTTTCACATCACCTCAGATGGTAAACTGGATTGGAAATAAATCTATCAAATATTTTATAAGGTTTTTGAGGTTCACAATCCTGATTAACTTTAATGATTACAATATTAAGTTATGTATCCAGTCACCTGCAGAGAAAGTAATGAGAAGTGATGGTAGTTTGTGCAGTACATGCAGCTGGATGAATCATATTCATTTTCTAAGAATCAAATGATCTGGTTTAAGATGAGTCATATCAGTTTCTCTAGTTCATCTGTACTAGTACTTTGCATATTAAAGTTTGCTTGTCATTGCTATTGTTCATACATCATCTTCGATTTCCGGTGAAATTTTTATTTTACTGGAGCTCTTGCTGTTCAACAAACAGCCTTGTCAATATCACTCAAAATTTGTCTCACTTTAACTAATGAAACATGGTTCTAAACAGAGTAGAACCTGTATTTGACTAACACATTGTATTAAAATTAGAATTGCAACATTTAATTCTGTAGGTTGCTTAGTATCAGTAGGTTTCCGTACCCTTTTCCAATTGTATGTTACATTATTTGAATTTACATTTATATCCTCCAGCCTCATATTCCTCCTACTCTAGTTCACTGTCATAAGCAGCTAGATTCATCAGATTATGTGGTTTCACTACACCTAGTCTGAAATGTCAACTGTAAAACCAGTGATGTGTTCTGGTTTATGATTCAGGTCATTGTACAAGTTGCTGCATGAGAATGAACATTCCTGTCTAATCAAATCCTTGAACGAGTAGTCAAGGTTGGATTAAAACATACTGTACTTGCCCAACAGTGCCAGCTTCATTCGAGCTGTTAACAGCAGGTATGTTTTCATTGAGAGAGATCTGTGCTTCGACAGGAGTTTTTTTAATCATTAACACAATGTTCAGAATGTTCTCTGGAATCTATTTTGTATTTTTAAAATTGCATACAGGCACCTTTTTGACAGCCATTACTGCTGGATTTTTTCCCAGGATCAAGACATCGACTTTGAAAGATGAAGTTCCAGTGGTTGCTTTCTTCACTCTTTACTGGTATAATCCTCTGCCATGTGCAGGATGAGTTTTATTCCTCCATAGGTAATATTCTGAGGTGATTTCCACCATTTCTGTTACCATATTCATAGGTTTTACCTATTTTTTTTTGCACGTATTACCCAATTTTTATAACTGTTTCAATTAGTCAGCTGTTTTTTGTTTCACCTCGAAAAAAAAGATAATTTGATAAAGCTTTAAAACTATGAGCAAGAGATTAATGTTAAGAACAACAGAGGCCAAATCAGTATTGTATGACTAAACTAATTTCTACCTCATACTTTAGTAAACATACTCTTTTATTTCAAAATTAAGATAATAAGATACATAAAATGCAAAATATGATATTTTGAAACAGTTTTTTAAATGTGTTTGTTAGATTACCTAAATAAATACTAAGGTGTATATCCACCTTACACTATACACCAACAACAGGCCTGAATAAGAAGTCAACTACTTATTTCAGATTATTGTTGTTGTTGTTTTCTTATAGAAAATTATGCTAAAATTGCAAAGAACATAAAAGCCAAAGCTTCCAAATGTTAGAATATTATTTTATGGTGATGTTTTATGAGTTTGTTAGATTTGAAATAATCCTTGTACTTTCTATATTGGCATGTACGATAAGAAAAAAGCACCTTAATAAACCTTAAAAAGGAGGTGTCTGAGTTAAACATCTTGTAGATGCTCTTCACAATAAACTCCAAGTACATTGCTACTTACACAAATCTACTATACTAGATATACTTGTTTATACAGAATTCTTCACAGATGTTGAAGCTTTAAGCTGTTTGGTAATTGTGCTAATTCACTGACACCTGATGTTGAAAGATGGTGCTATGATTGATATTTATATTGTGTCTTGTGAATATAACTTTCTTAACTGTGAACCTGAAAATCTAAATAATATACAAAAGTTCATTTTTTATTGTTTTGTTTTTGAATAAGTTGTATGTTGTGTTATTTTCTGTAATTTCTCTAGACCAAGTGGCAGAGCTGATTTCCATGGAAAGAGACTTCATTCAGTCTTTAAAGGAATATATAAAAGAAGAAGAGACCCACTTAGAACAACTGAAAAGGTAAAATTAGCTTTGATGATTAAAAGGAGTGTCTATCTGAAATTTGAGAGAAAAGAGTTCCTGTGGGTTGGCAGTACAGAGGAGTGGTGGTTAGCTTTGCTGCTTCTGGGGTACTGGGTTTAATTCTGGACCTGATGTACTATCTGTGTGGAGTTTATATGTTCTCCTCATGTTTGTGTGGGCTTCTTCCAAGTGCTCCTGTTTCCTCCCATAGTCCAAAATTTACTTGTAGGTTAATTGGGTTCTGGGAAAATTACCTTGGGGTGAGTGTATGTGTGTCTGTGTTCGTGTCTGTCTGGACTAGTCTTCCGTCCAGAATACATCCTATCTTGTGCCTGTTGCTGGTCAGGATGGGCATGTATGTATTTACAGTAAATAACAGAATATTTTAAATCATCAGCCTTTTCATTTAAATCCTTGTTGATAATTAGGATCTATTTTTGTCCATGTTACTCGCTGCAGATTCATCGTGCAGTTCACTGACGTTTTGCTCCTTAGATGGTTACATACAGTAGATGAATAACTACTGAAAATCAATGACATTGCAGTGGCTCAGACCATGTTTGATTGCAAACTAGGCTGCTAATGAGACACAGCAACTATGATCACAACAGAAAATACAGTTTGTGAAACACTGTAGCCATAAAGGAACTACAGTTAAATATGTGAAGGTATACTGGAACTACCCCTTGAAGCATTGTAATTAGAAAGTCTTGTGATTTGTTTTTCTTCTTACCCCACTGTTGTTGAACCATATGCTTACAAGCTGTCATGTTCATATTTTCTTGTTTAAGTAGCCTTTAAAACAGTTGTGTGTTTTAATTTTAAAGGACGGTTGATGTAATGGATGAAATCTCAGGCACGTTTTCAGAAATGCCTGAAACACGTGTAAGCAATCCCTTAAATGCTTACAAGCTAATGAAGAGAATGTACACTGACTGGAGAGCTGTGGAAAAACTGATAAAGATGGATCCGTCACATGGTAGGATTTGAAAGAGGAGGTGTCAAAAATTATTTTGTTTTTCAACTGTCTTTTTAATTTCCAGTAAACACTGAAGCCGCAGCACTAACTATCCACATTTTTGTGTTATGAAACAACTCATGTGGTAATCATCAAGATAATTCATCATACTAAATAAACACATAGATAAAATTTTATGTTTCCCACAGGTATATGCATGCCACTTGAATTTGGCACTGAGATTTTAAGATAAAGAAATGCTACATACCACTTTTACTCTAGCTGCTAGAGAGACACTTCATCATGGTGAAAGTGCTTCCATTCATTATTCATTTTTTGTTTAGATTTTTTGGCTTCACTTTCTTTGAAGTGCCAGCATTTTCCCAGCAAGGATGATGTAGACGGTGCAGCACTGGGTCTAGTTAGACTACAAGAAACATACAGACTGGATCCACAGAGCATCATGGATGGAAAAATCTCAGGTAACAATTACAGACTATTAGAACCATCTGAATATGGTTGGAAAAACTCTTAGTCTACAAGGCAACTCCAGAGGCTATTGCTGCAGCAGTAATACAGTACATTGGTAAATTTGATGAGATTTTAGATAAGGGGCTGAAAATTCTATTTAGAAATTCTATGTAACCTGTAACATACTGTATAATCAAATTATTAACAGAGCATCAATATCAATCAGTAACATCAATAACATGATCAATATACTGTTTAAATCGGAGTGTTAATAGATTTTTTGTAATGCTTTACAAAGTGTTTTTCGCAACCCTTAAAAAAAAAGTATTGGTTTACATTTTTGGGGGGCTAGGGTTTCCAACTCATGATTAGACTGATATTCTGATTTTTTTTATCCATTGTGGTGTAGGTTTAAAAACCCAACCGGAACAATTACATAACCAGTATGAGAAATCCATCTGCAGACATTTAGTGTAGACTAAAATTAATTTTTAGTTTGAGGACTTGTAACTACAACATATTTTAATTAAAAATAATTTGATCAAATTTAATTCCAATTTTTTTATATAATAGTTTTTCCAGAAAAAATAATTTGATTTAAAGAGAGAACAGTCTTAGACAAACCTTTATTCATCCTAATTGTGGCAATTCCAATGCTTAAACAGTAATAAAATGGAAATGCAAACAAATCATATGTATATCCTGCATTACTTTGCATAATTTACTTTGCAAATGACATACTTTGCATATGACATGGTTTGCAAATTTGTTTTGTTTTTTTTACAGGAATGGGACACACTGAATTACTGACACCAGATGAAAGCTATTATCTGGCTACTATTGCCCATGAAAAACAAAAATATTTGTACTCTTTTCTATGGATGCAACATGCTTTGAAAGAACTTGATGAGGGCAAGCCAGCAGTAATTACAAAAAAAGAGATTCTCTACTTTCTCATTCCCTTTGTGTTTCAAGTAGGAGATTTGCCTTTGGCGGTTGAAATGACCAGACAATTGATTGCTCTGGGTAGGTATCAAATGAAGTCTTTTTAAAAAGAAATATGTGATTACCATGTCCTTCCTACACCCAGTGGGTTGTATGTTCTGATATTTGTCTTCTTCTTTTCAGATCCCAGTGATCAAAATGCTTTAAATTATTTTAAATATTATGAAACTGTGAAGGAAAGTTTACGACGATGGAATGAGACTCAAAGTGCCACTGCTAACTTAGACTTTTTTGAAGGGCCAAACTTCTTGCAAGGCAAAGAATACTATGAAGCACTCTGCCGGGGAGAAGGCATAAAAATGGCGAGTTGGTGTTCCTGTGTTTCCATGCTTATTCTATGAATTCACTTTGTTTTGCTAGGGTTTTTCAAACTTTTCTCTATCTTCTTGTATAAATGTACCTACAGTATACTGGCTTTATCATCATTATACTTTGGTTTACTCCTTTCAGTCCAATTTACCACAGTAGAACAGAGGAAACCCCTTCATATGAGGCACAACATTTCATACCCATTGTCTGTTTTAATGGTAGACTCCGAGGAGACAGAGCACACTGTTCTGCAGGTACAACAATGGGAAGAGAAACCCCAGGCTAATATATGCACCTATAAAGGAGGAGGATGAATGGGACCATCCACCAATCGTCAGATATCATAACTTCTTGTCAGAAAAGGAAATGGAAACAATAAAGCGATTATCCCGGCCTAAGGTAACCCAGAAAAAGCAGTTGTCACGAAACGATGAAGAAATGCTAATATTTTTTTTTTTCATTTTCATTCTGCTGCAAAATTAATTGATGCCAGTTGTTGAACACCTTTTAGGTGAACCTATTTAATAAATACATTTAAATATAATATTTAATGAAGTGATTTAATTAAACATTGTAATAGTGACAAAACCAAGATAACATGAGGCACTAATAAGACTCACACTTCATGTTTAATTTTATTTTTATTAAAATCATTTACCCTTCAGCCCTGCCTGTCTTTTACCTCAAACACAGCTTAAAAGAGCTGGAGTTGCAGACAGGAAAACTGGAGGCTGGTTCATAGCTGAATACAGAGTTTCTAAAAGGTGAGTAGATTTGAGAAATAATTCTAAACAGTTTCCTTTTGATCTTTTTCAAGAAAGCTGTTAATAAATAATGCAAATGAAGATGTATCCAGTACAGCTCCAGCTATGTATGTTAAGACTATGATCTTTTGTTTTATGATGTAAAGATCTGCGATAGGCGCAACATATGATGATTTGTACAGTAGGTATACAAATTTCCATGCATCTCTCTCCTTAAAAGAACTGTTAAAAAGTTAAAATATTCATAATGTGACAGTATGGAGTCTAGGGTTATGCTTACATGTTTACTTACATGTACTGTATACACCATCCTGGAATATGTTTTGGCTTTGTGTATGTAATTGGCTATATTCAGAGACTTTTTACCACTCCAAATGTATCATTCATTTTCTGAAAAAGCAAAAAAAAAACTCCCAATAACTCAAACATTACAAATTCAAATGGGAAATTCATGAGTGTCTGCAGCAGAACTACAAGACTTCCAGTCTTCTCTATTGCAGTGCTTTACTGTTACCAGCACCTCAATTGTTTTAATGATCATGCTGATCAAATTGCAGATGGCTAAATTATTAATTAGAACACTAATGCAAGTTATAGCTTCATTTTATTATTTATCAAGTGTAAACAAAATTAGATAAAAATGTGTGGTTGTGGTTAATGCTTAAAGAAAAAAAAAACAGCAGCCTCTTTTACTTCCTGTGTTGCATTTTCCTCTCTTCTTTAATGTCCTCCAGCGCATGGTTGATGGAAGAAGATGACCCCGTTGTCTCTCGAGTCAATCAAAGAATCGCTGATATTACAGGCTTAGACATGCAAACAGCAGAACATCTCCAGGTACTGCCTGAGACAGCTCTCTCTGTCAGAGTGTTTCACTGGTATCTGTCGAATAGGCAGAAGTAGCCTAGATGCCCACCACATCTGGAAGTATTATTCAATTAGCAAGTGTGCACTCCTTGTGCTCTGCACTGTATTAACAATTTGATTATATTCAAAACTACCTTGTTAGTGACTTTTAAGGCTATAAGTAATCTGGCTCCATCACACATCTCTGAGCTCCTCCATGTTTACATTCCCTTCCGTAGGCTCAGTTCAGTTGAGGCTGGTCATTTACTTACTGTACCTAGGACTAAATCGCAGGCTTTTTCTTTTCTGTCACTGCCTTTCTTCAAACACATCAAGAGACAGATTCTTTGACTCTTCTCAAATTTAAACTCAAAAGTCACCTGCCTTACAATTTATGTAACATTAATTAACAATTTTCTTGTTGTTTTTTTTTTACTATTTATTGTATCTTTTCTCTCTTTTTCTTCTTTATCACTGTGTACAGCAACCTTGGATTTGGAAAGGCACTTTGTAAATAAAAAGTTTTTATTTGAAACAGGTAGCTTTACAAGTATTGAAAATGAATAGATGAATTAGTGTATTTTTATGTTCCTGCTCATATATTTTTTTTGAGCAAAATAGGGTAGCGATGCAAATAAAGAGAATGAAGGCTGTCAATAAATGTCAGTGTTGACCAGAGAATAAAATCAATTTATTTCAAGATCCATTCCAACTTTTCTCAATACAGGTTGCCAACTACGGTATTGGTGGTCACTATGAGCCACACTATGACTTTCCCAGGGTAAGAGAGAAAAATAAGTGTAATTTAAAATTAAAATTTTTTTTTGTGTAACAATGTGAGTAGTCAATGCAAAAGTATAATATTTGCATAATTCATCACATTTTCATATCATTTCTGTTTCTTCTAAACTAATTTAGTTTTGAATAAATTTAATCTTGTGTCAAGGTAAATGTTAAATGTTATTCTGAAAATGCTACATTTTTCAGATGCACGTCAATGACTCCAACTACAAGACAAATGGGAACAGGATTGCTACTTTCTTAAATTATGTAAGCATAATTGTCTCTGGACATTTATCCATTCAATGGACATTCCATTTACAGTATATACGATAAATGGAAAACAAAATAATAACGAAGTAACTATATTTAATTCACACCTGACACCTGAAGAAGGCTCCACGGCCGAAACGTTGTGTTCTCTTTCTTCTTTTTTTCAGCTTGGAATAAACCTATTACTTGTTCCTTTGAAGCCTACGCATGCTGACGCAGCTACCCACCATATTTAATTCACTATTAGTTCTCTTTGAACAGATAGAACACTCCTCTTTTAGCTGTAGTACAGACATTCATGAGACAGCTGATTAACTGGAAAAACTGTCAGTGAAAAAATATGGTTACTTTCTTTCACTACTTACAGTTGTAAAAAATGACTTATTCTAATGTTTTTTTTCTGTAGATATTTATCTTCTAGGAATTTCTAGAAAGTATAAATATGCATTCTAAGTTTAATACTGTGCTTTATTTCTTAAACTGCTTTACCTATTGTTATTATCGCTCAGCCACAGTCCCAGGTTGCATGATTTCAGATTTACCCACAATAATGAGCTTTATCAGTCAGTTCCTGATAAAGCAGCACACTACAGATTGCGTAACCGAGGGATGAAACAGATAAAGAACCGTTTTTCGGCTTTTGACCACACATCTTTGCACAACAAAACAAAGCGAAAATCTAATATACTGTACAGTTGTTTAAATGAAACAAAATTTTCAGAACGCTAAATGCGCCATACAGTTTCTACAGCAGTATACCATTTTTCCTATTGTGTCAATACAGCTGTTTTTCAATTGTGGCTTCTCTTTCAGATGAGTGATGTGGAATTTGGGGGAGCTACAGTATTTCCAGATGTTGGAGCTGCTGTTCAGCCCATAAAGGTAAATATCATGTTTTGCATGTTGAGGTTGTCACTAGGCTGTGATTCAAAGGTTTAATATAGCAATCCTTACATTTCCATATATTCAAAACTCATTTGAGTTCATAGAGATGTAATATATATATATAGTAGTTCAGGTGGGTAGCTGTGTCAGCATGCGTAGGATGCAAAGGAACAAGTAATAGGTTTATTCCATGCTGAAAAAAAGAAGAAAGAGAACACAATGTTTCGGCCGTGGAGCACACCTGAAGAAGGCTCCACGGCCAAAATGTTGTGTTCTGTTTCTTCTTTTTTTCAGCATGGAATAAACCTATTACTTGTTCCATATATATATGTTATACCTGTATATGTTGGCTATGTGTTGACATACTGTAGTTGCCCAAGAACAAGTTTTTTTTTGTCTTACAGTATGTGACATTTTCTAGTTTTAGTTGGTTGGTAAGATGACATAATTTATAAATTGTACATATACATTAGGTGCTACTATTTGTAAACTCAGAGCATAACAAAATATATGCTTCCTTTTGTGTCTTACATTTTGTATTTTAAACATGCCATTTTTTTCATTGAGGGTTCAGCTGTGTTCTGGTACAATCTTTTACAAAATGGGGAAGATGATTACAGAACTCTGCATGCTGCTTGCCCAGTTTTAACAGGAAACAAATGGGGTGAGTTGGGAATGTTCTTGCAAGCATTAGTAAGGAGGGTTAATGACATAACATTTCATAACTGACAAGCCAAGAGTGAAGGTGTCACAAAGAAATATGAAGAGTACAAATAAAGTAAAAATAGTACTTTCAATTATACCATTTTTACTGTGTCCTAAAAAAAGGTTTGGAATAATAATACAATTTTTAGGATAGCATTAGCTACAGTACTTGTTTATTTTCTTCTTCCTTCCATTTTCTTTCTTTTAAGCTGTACAACTGTGAAAGAAAGGTCCAATTTATGCAATTCTGAATTCTGATTACAGTTTCAAACAAGTGGATCAGAGAACGGGGCCAGGAGTTCAGACGAAGGTGTGGTTTATCTGAAGTTGACTGAGTATGTCTTCTCCTGTCACTACTGCTCCCTGTGCTTTTGGGCATTTCATGGTGTTACTGCCTAACAAAATATTAAAATATCAGAATCTCAAATTACATTTCTTCAGACTGTAGATCTGACGTCTGATTGGTATCCTTTAAGGAAACATTATTACTCTCTGAACGTACTTGAAGTTTATCATTTCAGTACATAAAAGTCTCTAAAGAATTGTTAAACCTCCCATTTCAAATGATTTGATAAATACAGTAAACCTGTTTTTTACCACTCTGCATTCAATTCGTGTCACGGTCGTCATACCTCCTCTAGAGAACGCTCCTACCCTTTTGTATTAATTTTAGTTTGAGTACCCTCAGCTGTGTTTCCTCCTTTTTTTGTTATATAAGCCCGGCATTTCTCTGTAGTTCTGGGCTCAGCTCTGGAAGATGGACACCCGAAGGCCCACCTACTACCAGGCTTCAGGGGAAGCCTGAGGGCATAGGCCTTCACCCTGATTCAGCCCGGGGCTCAGAGCACCTAGTCCCATCATTTTTTTATCTTCCGTGTTCCTGGTCCTAGTTCCCCATTCCCTGGTTTTAATCGTCTTCATCTTGGATGGATCTCCTGGCCTTGGGATAACAGACTGTGCCCTGACTACCCCCTTTTGGACTTCCCTGGATTCGGTTGCCTTGGTGTTTCCCCCATGCACCGGATCACTACAGTCACCTCCCCCCTGTCTGTGAACCTGTCCTAACCCTACTGTTGCTTCCCCAGATGTCCTTCTCCAGACTCTTCAGGATTATACCTTCACATGAGTTCTTTATTCTCTAGTGCAGCTCTGGTGAAAGAGTAACTAGAGGCAAATTACAACTGACAGATATTGTTTAAGAATATCAAAATAACACAAACTAAATAACCCACAATGTTACATACAACATTATACAAAACACTATTTAACAAACAAGGTATTTCAGAGATCTAACCTTTACTGTCCCAGAAACCTCAGATTGTAATCTGAAATCCTACATAATACCTAAACAGGCCAACAAAAGAAATCCCCTGTGTCCTGAATTAACAGAATACGACTCAGTCCTAAATCTTCCTTTCTAAAACACAGATGTCCAAAATGTTAATGAGAATCTGTCTGTCATGGATGTCGGAAGGGACGAACAGTGGAATGGCAGGAGAGTGGAAAAAGACCCAATGTGTAGCGGTGGGACGGGGGTTAGCCCGGGCTCAGCAGTTCAGGAGTCATATAGAAACCTACAGTATGCCCACAGACAGCGGACGTGGGGCGGCCTGGTGCTAGGCAGGTCTCAGGACATCCGAACCTCAATGCTGAGCGTATAGGAATGAGTGACCCGGAAATATATAGCCCCAGAGAGAGAGACACAGGAAGGACAGCAAAGCACAGGAAACTAGGGAACGGACAGAGTGGGAGCGCCCTCTGGCTGCAGAGAGTGTGACACTGTCTGCCTATCCTAAACCTGCATCATTAACTAGGAGAGGCCTGAGGATTCCTCAAATAAAGACAATGGAATAATGTCAAGCTATCTTAAATACTTAGTTAGAATCTGGTTTCCAGGACTGGTCCAGGGGACCAAAGTCCTCTCTCCTGGTACACTATTTCTGTCTGTTTCCCTTCCAAAGTATTTCCCCAGAAAATCCTATTTTTATTCTCCCCAGAAGATCCTAATTTTATGACGCTGTAAGTGTCACAGAGCAAAACAAAATAAATGTGGGGGCAACCGCACTGCAACTGCCATAGTCAAGTGTTACTGGTGACAGTAAAGACTAATACAGTATTTTGTTGTGCAGAATAACCACCAAAAATAGAGTACCCTGTGAGAAAATGCCACCTTATTAAGTAAAAATAAGATAAAATAGGCATTTCTCAATGTTTATTTGTACAAGACTGTACACATCTACAGTTTCTTCAGTTTGACATGATGTATGAATTCACATTTGAAAAATGTGAAGGGCAACACAGATTACATAAATGAGCAATGGATATTTGCTGTACTATGTAGACTTTGATTCGATTAAACTGTTTAAATTTTTACCATAGTATACTGTTATATGGGAATATAGTAAAAATTGCAAATGTTTTACTTGTGTCTCATTCCTATTTAATAAAGGCAAAATAGAGAAATTATAACTTAGTGTGATAAACTCATCTGTAGTAGCTCCAGGGAATATCATGAAGGTCATAAGGTTAAAAAAACAATGGTTCCCCAATGGTTTCTCAATCTCAGTAATTTTTAAGAATAGCTCAACTTGAAACTTAATGCATCATTGTAGAAGACGATATCTAATATTGCATCCTGTAACAGTGGAAGATGCATCTTAAGTGATAATGATAATGTTCATTTCTTCCGCTAGACCTTAGAAAGACAATTCCAAGAATGTCATACCTTATGACACTTTAATGCTTTAATCTTGGGATTTTTCATTCTGGAATTTACCATGATTTGTTCCTTTTATTATCAGCATGTTGACCTACGGTAGCAGTCATCAGCAATCTATGATTGAATACATGTATGATGCAACACACTGAAGGTCTGCTTTGCACTTCTGAGGTCAATGTACAGTATATTACTTTTAAACATGTCCTAATTCTATAATGTTCTATAATTTTCTATGGATTCAAGTTTTAGAATTAATTAATACATTGTCAGATATAAATGTATGGGAGCAGCCATGATCCCCTGGCCAGACATGAGACTGACCCTGACACTCTGGATCTGGAGATTGGGAGAATTGTATCTTAATGGCCAACTGTAAGGAAGGGCTACACATACAGATAATGGGTGTCTTATCTTGGACATGAATAATTGGACAAAGAAGTGGGAACAAAATGATTCCACCTATCCATTATGTGTTAAGATACTTCCATAGCTTTAGAAAAACTTTCTGATATTTTTATATATATATTGCCCATTTGACTGGTACTTGCATGGCTGAAGTATCAAAAGCCTGGTCAAGGGGTTGACCTTAATAACCCCCCACCCTCCTTGGGGGGAATAAGTTTAGTAGCTGCTAATCCTAATGACGGGAGGAGGGAAGGGAGCAAAACAAAGAATGCTGGGATAGGTGAACACAAAACCTGTATTTATATGTAATTAGGTGAGGTCAAGTTGTTCTCTTAACAGAAACTGCCTTTTAGAGGGTAATTTGAACTTAAAGGCATTCAATCACAATCTTATTTAATTTCTCAATATGTGTGTTTGCAATTCAAATGGATGAAGCAAGTTGCCAAACATTTTAAAGATTTTACACTGTGAGTGAAAAGACTGAGAAATTGTTTGGAGTCTGAGTGTTTAGAGAAATGTTAAGTGATAAGCATGGCAAATTATTCTTTAGTTTTGGAACCAAATTGTAAACTGGTGTATACTGATGAATATTACTGTGGCATTATTTTTTATATAAAATTTCAAGTGGCACAATGCAAAGTGAAGACCTAAAACAATGATTTTGTATGTAAATAAAGTGATTCAGACAAATGATGAAGTACCAAAATACCGAATAGTTTAAATAGTATAAATAAATACAATTAAAGATGTTAAAATTAATCAGTATTCTACAACAGAGACCTTTATCTCATTACAGGGAAATGCTAGATCATATTACATACAACAATCGGAATTAGAAGTTTCTTTGGACAGAATCACTCCTGTCAGTGTTGTGAAATCCACGAAATAAATCAAAGGGTTTTCTTAGATAAAGAAAATGAAGTTCAAGTGTCATACTCAAGATATACATTAATAAAAATCAAAAAGATTTTCCATTTTAACCTCATGTATAACATAAAATTCTATTTTAGTCATTCTTTACAGTGTAATTCAACATCTTCTAAAAACATTTTATAACAAAGGTCTGGAATTAAAATGTAAAAGTTAGACAATGCTTTCTTAGTGAGTTCAGATTGAATATTATTATTATTATTATTATTATTATTATTATTATTATTATTATTACCCCATACTCACAAACCAATATATAATGAATAAATAATGAAGAATATATTATATTATATTGATGAATATGATTAAAATATTGTGTGCAAATGCCATCTATAAAAATAAGCATAAGTAGAACAGTATTTTATTATTCAAAATCAATATGCCCTATGAGAAAATCTTGGATTTTGTCATTGTAAAAAAAATATTTTTTTTAAACTAAAAAAAAGATTTCCTATTCAATTGCATATTACGACAAGTAGCTTCCTCAAGGTTTTTCAGGTACAGCTTCAGGGAATTTATGGAGAGCCAGAAAGCACGTTACCATACTTGCAACCACTTGTTCGTAGCGCAGATTGAGTGGTATGCTTGTCAACTGTGAGCCACATGATTTGGCCACTAATACTGGTAAATCACAAGAGGTCATATTTGTTTCTGATCTAGCCAGTTTTGGTCCTGGAAGGCTCATGTGTCTGGAGGTTTTCTATATTGGCAGCTGGGATTAAATACAGTCTCTCAAGGACCAGGACTGGATATTTTTCATATGGAAAAATAAAGGGAAAGAGAATACATTACACCCCATTTTTGTATTTTTCAATGAAGAATTAAACTCTTATATTTCCTTTGCAGCTCATGTTAGTGCAGCTCCGCCATCTAACCCCTTCAGAATATTTGTCCATTGTGTTTTAAATGGCTAAAGAGTTTCAAGAGTGAGAAACCGATAAAAGAGTTACCAGATGGAAGTAGAGTAGATAACTAACTCATGTAAAGGTGTTGAAGTAGTACCCGTGCTTCATTATATTACATTTATAATCTTGGGTAGGAAGAGGAAAAAGCTCATGTTTAGATGGGGTAATGTCCCTGTGTAAAAGCACAGCTCAATAGAGCTAAACGTTGGTTTATTTCATTCTAAAGTATATTGGTTGGTCTGTTGTCTGAAATGAATTGACAGGAAGTGTCCTTTTTATTGTCTTTGACATGGTGCTCACAGTTCTGTAGTTGAGGCAGTAATAACATAGAGCTAAGCATGTTTTTCTCTTTATCCACCTCTTTCAGGGTTTTCTGTTATTCTCTGTACTACTTGGTGAAGGCATGTAAGGAGAAAAACAATGCAAATGGAAGAAAGCAAAGCAACATACAGGTATAATCCTGTATGTAAGATCACCTCTGGTATCTTCTCATCTGAAATAAAATTCAAAGAATTCTTTAAATTCAAAGAAGCTTTTGTTGTGTTTACAGCCTCCACTGTTGTCAACACTTTAAAATTATGTACGTTTTTCCTTAAAAAGTCCAGTTGTAACAAGACAGGGACAGAGGAACTTAAAAGTCCTTTAATTGCTGGTTCAAACAAAACCTTCAGGCACTGTGCTCCTCACCTGTACAATTCTCTCCTAGTCATCATCAGGAATAATAGCATCCTAATTTAATTTTAAATCCTAATTTAGCATCCTAAGAAACTCAGAGTCAGTTGCCTGAATGACTACCTCCCTGTTGCACTCACATCAGTGATCATGAAGTGCTTCAAGCAGTTGGTCAAAGCATACATCACCTCCTCACTGCCTGACACCCTAGACACACTGCAATTTGAGTATCACCAGAACAGGTCAACAGAGGATGCTATTGCCACTGCCCTCCATACTGCCCTCTCACTCCTGGATAAGAAAGGAACATGTGTGAGAATGCTGTTTGTTGATTACGGCTCAGCATTCAATACCATAGCTTGTCATCAAGCTCCAGGACCTGGGACTGAACACCTCCCTTTGTAATTGGATCCTGGACTTTTTGATGGAATGTTCACAGGTGGTGAGGGTGGGCACCCACATATCCTCTTCCCTGACTCTAATCACTGGAGCCTCCCAAAAGGCTATGTGCTTAGCTCTGTCCTCTACTCCTTATTTACCCATGATTGTGTCGCCAGGCATAACTCAAATTCAATCATTAAGTTTGCGGACGATACAACAGTCATTGGCCTGATCACAGATGGTGAAGAGTCTGCGTACAGGGAAGAGGTTGAAACCCTGGCAGCATGGTGCCAGGAGAACAGCCTCTCTCTGAACATCAGTAAGACTAAGGAGATGATTGTGGACTATCGGAAACACCAGGGAGGAGATCACATACCTATCTATATCAATGGGACTGTAGTGGAGAGGGTCATCAGTTTTACGTTCCTGGGTGTTAACATCACAGAGGACTTAACCTGGACCCACCACACCAACATCTTGGTCAAAACAGCACGGCAGCGCCTATTCTTTCGGCATGCCATCACATATCCAGGCCAACTTCTACAGGTGCACTATTGAGAGTATCCTGACTGGTTGTATCCCTGCCTGGTATGGGAACTGCTCCGCCCGGGATTGCAAAGTACTGCAGAGAGTGGTGATGTCAGCGCAGCTCATTACCGGCTGTGAGCTACCAAACATCCAGGATATCTACTCAGCTAGCTGTTTTAAGAAGTACAGGTCCATTTTCAAGGACCCCAGTCATCCCAGTTACAAACTGTTTTCTCTCCTACCGTCAGGAAAATGGTACCGAAGCATTTGGTCAAAGTCCAACAGATTATGGAACAGCTTCTACCTCCAGGCAATAAGACTGCTAAATAGTCAACCTGCAGCTCCTTCAGCAAATAACCGGTAATGGCTACATGGAAATACAGTTTTCAATGTATTCGGCATACTGCACTACTTGGACATAATATATCGCATACACACTGGACACATACTGTAGCAGCTCTATTTATATTGAGTTTTGTCTGTGTTTATTTTAATTCAATTTCGATTACATTATCTATTGTTATGTTACCTTATTTTGTAACCTTCATTTTGTGATTTTTATCTCTCCCCCATGAGCTCGTAGAAAAGACATGTCATTGCCAGCAAATACTGCTGCATGCTATATTGTTGTGCATTTGATAAATAAACTTTGATTGATTGATTTTCAGTGTAAACTGACAAGCTCTCCTGAACATGCTTATTAGTATATGATAGTAGTTTGAGAATTTTGTTTGCTTTAGGGTTTTACTATGTTTTAATTTAAGATAGCAGAGTGGCAAGTGAGTTATTCTGATGCCTCACAGCTCTAGGGCCCTGGGTTTGTCTCCAGACCCCTGATGTATAACTGTGCATGCTCTTCCCACTTTTGTGTGGAATTCCACCTTCAAAGACAGGGTTTGATTGGCTATTCTTAAATTGTTCAATTCCCCACTTTGTCTGCAAAGGTCTGGGGTCCTGCCCAGGGGAAGAGGAGTCATGTGATCACACCCCTGCTTTGTGCCCTTCTGGGACAGGCTCTGCTTTGCTCCAACTCTCATCAGGGTAATCATTTTCAGATCAAGGATTACTTTTACTGCCTTTTAAGGAAAACCTCTAGAGACTGTAAATTCTGTATATTAATCTTATCTTAAGTGAATGAGCAATATATTAATCTGTAGATAAAGAAATGGAAAAGGAAATAAAGTCATACTGTACATGTCACAAATCTAGATTAACATAAAAACTTCTTGAAGATTATCTTTGACAGAGGTATTTCCTTTTCTTTTTGCATCAGAATTACGTTGCATCCTATATGAGCTGTGTTTCTACATTTGCTGAGCAAGTTGCTCTATTTCCATTGTTAAAGTATGTATAAAAGACAGATGATGACAGCTGTGAGTACAGGCAACTTTTCCAAGCACTTTGCAATGGAGAATCAAAGAAACATGTCCGTGTGTTTGGTGTTGTTGATCTTGGGTGTACATTACTCGGGTGTTCGTACACAGCACTACCACTTCATCAGTGAAATCATAAGCCACATAGAGAATGCAAAACAGGTATATTTTTATTTGTGTTATAATTTAATTATTTTTCTAGTCAAAATCTTTAATTTATGAGGGAATGAATGTGGAAAAGTTTGTTCAAACAAACATGTAATATGATGTAAAATGTTTTATTCTATTTTTTAAATCCAGGACGTAGTACACACAATCCTTTTGACACCACAGAATGTATTGGTAAGTGTTTGAACTTTCTTTACCTTTTTCTTTTTCACCACTGTAATATAAAATGAATTTTAGTTGATGTTAATGTGTTAGCACCTTTTTTAGTATTCTATGGTCATGTCTTGATCTCATCTGTTTAAATTAAGAATACATATTCTGTTTTACATCTACATTTTGAATTTAATTATTTTTTCCATAGTGAAAAGTTCAATACCCTTTTTTAAATGGTATAATTAACATAATTAACATTACTTATGCTATTAACAATATTCTTAAATTCTTGGTTTTGATATATGAATTAAGGGTGGAACAGAACATTTAATAATTGCTTCTTTTTGTTCTTGTAAATGACATATTCTCTAATAACAATTAATAATTATTTATTCCCTGCAGAATGCCAATTGTACTGCTTCATACTCAAAGATCTTTCTTAAAGGAATAAAACATCTGTCTGTGCATTCAGAACATGGCTCACAAGAAGAATTAAAACTTATTATACACAATATGGAAAGAATGGATGTTATTTGCCCAAATCTAAAGGTAAATTTTTATTATAGATTTTTGTGTTACAGTTCAAAAATAATTTTCTTCAGAACTTTTTAACTGAATGAAATGTTTTTAGAATTAATGTTCTATCAACAACTATTTATTGTCAAGTAGTGAATAAGTGAATTGCACAGTGTAATATCATTCAAACTGTTTTTGCATTTATATAAATATACAATAGGTCACAATCACATTTTGGGAGGTAGAAATTTTAGAAAAATCCCCAAAGGAAAAAAAAACAGGGGTCATAATTGTACTCTACACCTAAGCAATTTTAAAAAAGGACAATGTTTGGTTATAGAAATTACAAAATTCAAGTCAAGGTTTATACTGAAAGTGTACATTAATCAGAATACATCTGCTATACTGGATTGCAAATAATTGCTGGTTTTCTCTTTGCTAAACATGATCACAAAATCATGCTAGAGAAAATCCAGAGAAGAGCAAAAAAGATTGATTCAAACGATTGACAGAGGACTTTTGAGTTAAATTTAGTTAAAGGGAATCAAGACTGTTTTAAGTTAAGTTGAGTTGAGCGGATTTAAATAAATAAAACTTGCTGAAATTCAGCTTTGCATCAGTACTGCACTGATGGACTACGTAGACAATTTAAAAAAGTTTTTAAGCACTTTTCTTTATTCAGTGTACTGTATGTAACTGCCATCCAATTTTGTTTTCTGTTGACAAAATCTCCTTTTGAGGCAGACCTCTTTACCCCAAAGCACAGTTGATAGACAAGATAGAGACCAATTCTAATCTAATGTGTATATAATGCCAAAGCCTGCAATGTTATGCTATTTTTTTTCTTGGTTGATTTTTTGTATGCAGCACCAGGTACCAGACTGTGAAGTACAGGATATGTCCACTTTGCAATTCTTGAGACAATTTACGAAGTTTCTTCAAAAAATAAAAAGGTCCGACTGTTTCAGACTAAGAAGTGAATATCCATTTTCTGCCTGAAGATTTTCTTTTAGTACGAGAAGAATCATCTCACTACACTTGTTATTCACCAGAAACAGTATTTTAGTATAATTGTTTGTTCTAAGTTGCAGTATGTATTTAAAGTTTCACAATTTTTAGGGTTATTTATTTTATTTATTAAAATCGTTAGCTTTGTTGTTGTATCTGTATTTACAGAAAATACTAATTTATATTTAAAAAATAATGTTAAATTATACAGGAATTATCACATTTACTGTGGCATACATCAGTATTCTTGTTTTTCAAAACCAAAATGCTTTTCAATATGTTTAATATTTTTTGGCTTGATACACAAAAGGCATAATTATTTGATTGTCTGTATCAAAGAAAAGCTCAGTTATGTGATACCTGAAGTTAAGAGTAGGAACAAAATGTGAATGTTAGGTTTTTAATACTCAATATTTATGTAATAACATATAAGTTGTCCAAACAAGAAAGATTAATGACTCTTATGTAATTATGGGAAATGTAAGGTCATGTACTACAGTATGTAAGTCTCTTGTAACTTCTCAAACAGGAAGAGAAAATAAATAAAAAATCAAATGTTTTATTAAAAAACATTCATAATTTGTTTTATTTATTCATTTCTATTTCAGTGATGTATTACATATAACACCATTATGTATAATGGTCTTACTGAAAGATCTTAACAAGATCACAAGTCAGCCAGTGATATTAGATTATACATTTTCACCTGATATTGTGTAGCTGGCTTTTAACAAGGAGTGTGAGATTTTGAGAATGCCACAAAAAGAACTATGTATCTTAAAAACAGTTCACAAATTAGCAATTGATACGTGTCTCTGCAAATACATACAGACAAATCTTCAAATGTAAGTCGTACTAGCATTCAGCCATGCCATACAATAATATTAAAGATGGGTGTATTTCTTGGACACATGACATAACCAGTTTAAAAATAAAACAAAATGTACCAGAAATTGAAATGTAATGGAGTGACAGCAACACAAATGTCCACATTCATTATTTAGCATTCTGAACCGGACTTGCTCTCCATGACAACCCAGGAGTCACTTCTCCTCCAGAATCGAGAGGAGCCATTAGAGGTGGTTTGAGGATCTGGTGAGGTTGCCCTCCAAGTGACTACAACTGGAGGTGTTCCAGGCCCACTGGGAAGAGACCCTCAGCTGTCCTGGGAATGCATGGGAATCCCCCAAGAGGTGCTAGAGACTACTGCTGGGGCAAGGGAAGTCTGGTCTGCCGCAGTAACACAACTCAGCATTAAGAAAACTTATCAAAGCTCTTATTTCATAGACCAAAAAGAAACAAGAGACTTACTGCTGTTCATTTCTGGTTCCACTTCCATTTTCTACTATGGCAATCAATTTCTATACGTCAATAAGATTTATTGTTTGTTTATACCTCCATCTATATCAAATATAATTTAGTTAGCTATTGGCAGGTCAAGCGTGCCAAGAACGTCCAATCAAAGAGCACCATCTTTATCAGGTAGGAGCCGAAGCCTTTTGATTTGATTTGATTTGATTTGATTTGCCCCTGACACTTTTGAGAGACTCTAGTACTGGTATCTGTTCCCTGAATGCATTATATCCTCTACCTGGACATCTTAAAGGTGAAGCTTCATACTTTTGAAGTAGCTCTCAAAAACCACCGCATCTTGCATCTTGGACTGTGCTGTGCTCTTTCTCAACCATAGGAAGTGCAAGCTATTGCAGAGGGAGGTATCGTGAGGCCAGAGTAGGTGGCAAAAGATCTAGTCAAGGATTATTGAATGCTCAGCGGTGTGTGGTGGCTGGTAGGCACCATACTGGTCCCAGCAAGGACCCAGCTCCCTCACCAGAAACAAACCAGCAAAGCAGGATAACCCTGCACTGGGAGGATCCCAATACCCATGGGTCCCAGCATGGGAGAGCCAGCTGGGGAGGTGGACTCATCAATGGCACAGAGTTCCACTCCTGGCAGAATGGAGCATCCCAAGGCACTGGTTTCAGCATTCACCTCTTCTTCTTGGATACATCAGTTATGAAATAAGAACCACATGTTCTATTGATAAGGTTGGCACGGGCCCTGGGTTCATTCCTGGGGTCTTGCCTGTGTAGATTTTTCCATGTTCTCCTTGTGTTCACTTGAGTTTCCTCCTGGTACTCTGGTTTGCTCCCACAGCCCAAAGACATACTGGTAGGTTAATTGGCTTCTTGAAAAATTGGTCCTTGTGTTAGATTATGTATTTGTGTCTGTGTGTTTCTTGTGATGGACTGGAGTCCAGGGTGTATCCTGCCCTGAGCCCAGTGCTTCCTGGAATAAGCTCTGTGCGACTGTGACCCTGAATTGGATAAGAAGGTATTGATAGTGATGTGATGTTCTATTGATTTGCTCCATACACACGTTATTGAATAAGTTTTACTCAATTTCTTTTAAAGGTAACCTCTTGGCTCATCATATATATTATATTGTAACGACTATATACATATCCCCATTAGTTTAGTTTAAATTAAAGATCACTGTCAGTCACACTTTTCTTATTTCTCAATACAGATAACTGTAACACAAAATTACACCTGCTGCAGCTGGTAAAATGCAAAAATATCAGCTTTCACTAAAGCACAGTAGTTACAGTGTTACAAGACATCCGTCACAGTCTTTTTTGAATAATTACTTAATTTGTTATAAAACAGATTAAAATGCCAGACAGAAAACAAAACACAGACAAGAGATAGAAGCTCACATATTAAAGAAAATAGAGACAAAGAAGGGAAAAGGGGCTGATTTAAACGGACAAGAGATGGACTGTTTCAACTCTGTAACCTAGCTGTAATTCTTTCCCTAAGACCAACTTCCACAAGTCTAATTTTGTAATCATATCTCTTACACAGAATATAAAGATTATCCCTGCAAAAAATGTAGGGGAACATAATATTTAACACGTTACTAGTGTCAAGTAGATTCTATAGGTCACCACTGTACCATGTGCTGTTAAATATGAGGTGCTGCCTTCTTACTGTGCACTGATACTGTATGTGCATACAGTACAGTATATATAATATAACTCAGTGGCACAAAAGATAATGTTACTTCTTGGAATCTAGAAATTTCTCTAGATATATAATACAACTCTGTGGCACAGAAGATGAAATTACCTCTTGGAATCCAGAAAGCTCTCTAGCAGCAGAGATCTGATGTAGTACTGTATGTGGGCAAGAGCACTGTGACTCTTCTGATACAGAGTTGCATCTGTTACTCATTCACCCATTATCTAGGGCCAGAGCCCTGGCAAGTAATGGGTACCCCAGATGAGACACACAGATACAAGTACAGACATTCACACATTCACACCAGGGCCAATCTTTTGAGAATACGATTAACCGCAAAATACGCAAAATTATTCGGCCCCTTTACTTTCAGTGCAGCAAACTCACTCCAGAAGTTCAGCGAGGATCTCTGAATGATCCAATGTTGTCCTAAATGACTGATGGTGATAAATAGAATCCACCTGTGTGTAATCAAGTCTCTGTATAAATGCACCTGCTCTGTGATAGTCTCAAGGTTCTGTTGAAAGCGCAGAGAGCATCATGAAGACCAAGGAACACACCAGGCAGGTCCGTAATACTGTTGTGGGGAAGTTTAAAGCCGGATTTGGATACAAAAAGATTTCCCAAGCTTCAAACATCCCAAGGAGCACTGTGCAAGCGATCATCTTGAAATGGAAGGAGTATCAGACCACTGCAAATCTACCAAGACCTGGCCGTCCCTCTAAACTTTCAGCTCAGACAAGGAGAAGACTGATCAGAGATGCAGCCAAGAGGCCCATGATCACTCTGGATGAACTGCAGAGAACTACAGCTGAGGTGGGAGAGTCTGTCCATAGGACAACAATCAGTCTTACACTGCACAAATCTGGCCTTTATGGAAGAGTGGCAAGAAGAAAGCCATTTCTCAAAGATATCCATAAAAAGTCTCGTCTAAAGTTTGCCACAAGCCACCTGGGAGACACCCCAAACATGTGGAAGAAGGTGCTCTGGTCAGATGAAACCAAAATCGAACTTTCTGGCCACAATGCAAAACGATATGTTTGGCGTAAAAGCAACACAGCTCATCACCCTCAACACACCATCCCCACTGTCAAACATGGTGGTGGCAGCATCATGGTTTGGGCCTGCTTTTCTTCAGCAGGGACAGGGAAGATGGTTAAAATTGAGGGGAAGATGGATGCAGCCAAATACAGGACCATTCTGGATGAAAACCTGTTGGAGTCTGCAAAAGACCTGAAACTGGGACGGAGATTTATCTTCCAACAAGACAATGATCCCAAACATACAGCAAAATCTACAAAGGAATGGTTCACAAATAAACGTATCCAGATGTTTGAATGGCCAAGTCAAAGTCCAGACCTGAATCCAATCGAGAATCTGTGGGAAGAGCTGAAAACTGCTGTTCACAAACGCTCTCCATCCAACCTCACTGAGCTCGAGCTGTTTTGCAAGGAAGAATGGGCAAGAATTTCAGTCTCTCGATGTGCAAAACTGATAGAGACATACCCCAAGCGACTTGCAGCTGTAATCGCAGCAAAAGGTGGCTCCACAAAGTATTAACGCAAGGGGGCCGAATAATTTTGCACGCCCCACTTTTCATTTTTTTATTAGTTAAAAAAGTTTCAAAAATCCAATAGATTTCGTTCCACTTCACAATTGTGTCCCACTTGTTGGTGATTCTTCACATAAAATAAAAAATTTATATCTTTATGTTTGAAGCCTGAAATGTGGCAAAAGGTTGAAAAGTTCAAGGGGGCCGAATACTTTCGCAAGGCACTGTAAGTGTAAGCAATTATAATTATTATAATTTGTTACTTATATGTTACATTACTGAACAAATGGACCGCCCCCACTTACAATAATTGTACAATACCGCCATCTTTTGGACATAATGCAGTAGTACAAATCCTCAATACATTCTAACAAGGTTTTTGACATTCCGTAAGTATGAGCCACATGGTATAAGTAGAGAATATGCCTTATGTACGAGAAATGTAGCCCCCCCTTTGATATATTCTAGACCGCATGTGCTTGCTTTACTTTGCTGTATTGCAAAAATTCGAAAGAATTTTATGTGCAGTGCTGCCCATACCGCTGCCCATACTGAATCTGAGAGTCAAGACCAGATTTGATTTGGTTAAAACAGATAGGGGCTATGCAATTAGAAATGGTTATTGCACATAGGATATATATAACTATAACTGCCAACAATAAGCTCCTAAATAAAAATACAATTTTTTCAAAGTAACTTTAATGCATATGATAGTCATAGAAGTGAAGAAATTATCAGTTGTTGGATTTTTAAGTCACTCTTTCTTTGATCACAGAACCTCATCATGTCTTTACTTGAAAATGTATGCCTGCAATAGGCTATTTTTTGAAAACCTACAATTCTTCCATTCTCTGTGTGTAGAAGTCACCTTTTCAGTTAAATTCAAGCTTTATTATCCTCTGGGGGATTTAATATGGCACACTCCAGTAAACCAATACAATAGTACAAATAGTATTACAGGAGATAATTGTGCATTGTTTGAGAGAAATATTCCAGTGGAATAATTTCCTCAGTCTGTTAATCTTGCAACTGGGGTCATACTGTAGGTCTCACAAATGGAAGGAGTGTGAATTCACAATGAAGGGGGTGAGGCACACACTCCACAATGCTCTTGGCCTTCTTTGCAAACCTTTTGTTTGTAGAGGATCTTTTAAGTGAATTTGATTTGGTCCAATAATTTTGCTACTTATTTTCATTAATATTTTCAACATATTACAATTAACAGATATTACCAAACCAACAAGTCAGATGGTATTTTTACAAATGTGGGCTGGACAAATATTTTAAAACAATGACACAAGACACACTACAACCAACAACACACATTATATACAGTATTAACAGACCAGGCGTTTCAAAGGCCTAACATTCTGGTCACCCAGAAAACCCAAGACTGCTACTAAGCACTAAACTCTTAATATGCCCACAGAGGCCACACAAGAGATGAGCTCCTTTATAACTAAATATAAAGCAACCTGCAGTTAAATCTCTCTCTCTGCACCCTGGATGCCATAAAATAAATGGGAGCCTATATCCCTAATCATAGCATCATCAAAGACCCCACACACCCCAGCTACAGACTTTATGATCTGCTACCATCTGGAAAACGGTACTGGAGTATTCGGGCCCGGACTACCAGACTCAGAGACAGTTTTTACCCCCGCACTATCAAACTATTAAACTCCCAGCCTCTCTTACTCTCACCTCACCTCTCACCTATGATCTGAACCTCACAGTGCCTTCTTTCTTTCTTACCAAAAACCCAAACACACATTGAAAATCTACCTCTACCATACATGTCAAAAGCTCACTCCCCATAATTTCTATCCTTTTATTTCATTCTGTTGATGCATATTTTTTGCACATAACCTGTTACCTTTTTGTTGTTTTGCACATTGCCTGTTGCTGTTTTTGCACATCGTCTGTTGTTGTTTTTTTGCACACTGCCTGTTGTCTCTGTCTTTCTTTTGTTATCTAATTGTTTTGTTGTTGTTTTTTTTCCTTGTACTACTTATGTCCGAGAGCTAGCTAAACAGCATTTTGTTATACCATATACCTGTATATGAGTATAATGACAATAAACTTGAACTTGAACTTGAACTAATACAAAATGCACCCTAATCAGGAAAGACTAACTGAGGTATCTTTTACCCAGGAAACCCAAGTTCCCTTAAACACAGAACAGCATGCTCTCTCTAACAAGGTTCAAATACTTAGCTCCAGTCAGGTTTGGTTTGGATGATCAAGAACTAGGGGCTCTCGCCTTGCACAAGCTTCAAGTCCCAACTCCTCTGGACTCTCTCTTCTCCCTGCTCTCCTTGTTTCTTCCTTCTTCCTCTCCCCCTCTCCTCCTGCTTCTCCTCTTCTTTGTACTCTTAATGTGTCTCCTTCTCTGCTGCTCTTTGCCAATCAGTAATCCACAACATTCCTAGGTATACTAAGGTAAACTCTACCATTGTTTCTGCTCAAGGGACCCCCAGACCTCAGTAAACATCCTCTCTCCAATGAAGTTAGAAGTGTTTACTCTTCCAAGTGTCACAAATTTTATCTAAAATCTAAGAGACACTTCTCAGTCACCTAAAGCTGTAACAGTATTTTAAGACACTTTCCATAAATAACTTGTGGAAAATTGTGAAAATAGTTCTATCTACCATAAACTAGCTGAATTGCTAGAGAAAAAACAGCCTCTGTTGCCCATTTTTCTAAATGGCATCACATTTGTCCCTCCTTCTCAGGTTGATTTTTCTCAGGAACTTGTGATCATTGACAGTTTCTATAGTCTGAACGTTAATTACAGTGGGTTGGAAGGATGTTGTATTTTTTCCTAAAAACCAATGACCGTTTCTTTTGTTTTCAAAACATTTAATTTCAAAGAGAACCTGTCACATCATTAAGTAACATCATTTAGAATTAACCCATGATGATTTTTCTGGGTCACTGGGTCTAATAAGCTGACCAGGGCTGTGTTATCAGCAGACTTAATGTGATGTCTATCAGTTTGCTTTTCCTAATGATAGTGTGTGTGTGCGCGTGTGTGTGTGCGTGCGCGTGTGTGTGTGTGGTGGGGGGGTTACAGCCCCGTGGTGATCCAGTAGAAATGTAGCAATTGTCGGATAACAGTTTTCCCTAATTTCAACTGTTTGTTAAGATGTCTAGGACCCATCTTGTTAAGTTACTGTTAAAATTGAAGTTCTTTGAGAGTGTCTGTGCAAGAAAAGATGTATTATTTTAAAAGCAGAGGGAAATCAACAAATAAGATCCTTACAAATGATTTTGCTTTGTCATGATACTGATAGACCAGATTTAGCAATGTCAGTATTGCGTTTGCAAACTACAAGGGGTCAGTAAGGTTCTGTGTGCTCTTTGTGATTGTTGCTTCACTATTCTCTCCAGACTTTTCATTGGGAGAGATATGAGAGCAGCTGGCTGGTAGCTGTTAATCTCACTTGGAGTGCCAGTTTCTGGAGTGGGAATGATAGCAGATTTCTTGATTTCTTCCACAGAGAGGGGATGATTAATAAATTTAAGGACATCTAAAAAAACAAACGAAAAATATGCGGTAGCTGATCTGCTCAAGCATGCAGAAATTTTCCACACACATTATTTGAACCTGCACTTGTCCTTAAATTAATTCTCCTAAACAGCCTACGCAGCACTGCTGTGTCAGTTATAAAAAACTCTCCAGGTATTAAGTGAAGACTCTTAATTGAGGTGATAATCTCACCCTACGGTTTCAGTGGGTCCTTATGCCCCAGTATAGTGATGGGGACACTATACTGTAAAACAAAGGCACTGTCCTTTGGATAAGACGTAAAATCGAGGTCCTGACACTCCATGGTGATGAAAAATCCCTGAGAGTTTCTCCAAAAGAATAGGGGTGTTACCCCGGGTGTCTGGCCAAATCTTCCCCCATCATAGTAATAACCCCCATTTCCCCCCACAAATTGCTGATCTGGTGAGTGTACTGGTGCACATCAGCTGATGTTGCATCATCAAGGAGGTGGTGCTTTACGTTGGTGGTGGAGAGGAGTCCACAATACCTGTAAAGCTCTTTGAGTGTATTTTCCAGAAAAGCGGTATATACTGTACAGTAAGTGAAACGGATTATTATTAGTAGTAGTATCATCATCATTACACAGGTACTGTATTACCACTATCTCTCTGAGAAATATTTTTCAGATGAAGCAAGTTTTGTTCAGGAGTACATGTTTGAGACCCTTGGTTACCCAGGGTTTATTATTGTTAGTTTTTGTTATAAACCCTGAAAGTGTTTGAAAGGAATGATGGAAATAAAGTAAAGTAATCCTACTAAGTAACGATACTACATCACATTATCAGAAGACTACAGGTCAGATTGATAATATGTGCAAGGTCTATTTTTTTTAGTGTGCAACTGTTAACATCGATTAAATCGAGATGAATGGATTTCAAACGCCTTTTCTACATTTGCTTTATGAAAAGCTGCGGGATCTCGAGGAAAATAGAAGCAACGCAGAAAGACTCATAGCAGTTCATTCTGGCGTACACACGCTCTGGAGGACAGCAATATTTTGACACCTACAGTCACTTATCTGACAGACCCTCACATCATGATGTTTACAGTACCTGCGGTTACATATTTCTGTCCAGCCGGAGTAGAGGAAACCCCTCAGATTTAACATCGTTGTCTTTTACTGTCTCGTCTAGCCATATCTCAGGCATTGCGAAACTCGCACAAGATCCGCAGGTTAACCGGCAGATTGTCCAAATTCCCTTTCAATGACCGACCATTAGACAAAACTATAGAAGATGGGGATAGTACTTGAGTACTAAAATTCCTGACTGAAATTCAAAACATCTCTTACTTACAATCACACTACTAACCAAGATACAGTAGGAATATAATGTTTAATTTTCTTGAATACATGGCAAAAAACAGATTTAAAATAGGTTTAAGCTCATGATTTGTACATGAACTTACATTTCTTAACATTAGATAGTACAGTTCTTCTCATTCCATTTTTTGAAGAAGGCTTCATACTTTACAAAAAAGTTGCCTGTAGTCAGACGTTTCACACATTTTGTTCTTGGTTTACCCTGCCAAAAAAAAAGGAATTCAATCACAAATCTTTCGGGCTCTTTTTAATTCCAAATTCAAAGATGTTAACTGGAAGTAATGAAAATAAACAAGTTAAATCTGTATGAAAAATATATTATTTTTTATCTTTACATTACACTGAAGACTCTTTTGTGATTAAACATTTTCATGATCATTATCTGTGGAGATCTTAAACAATGATGGGGTCTTTATCAGTGCAATAAGATAATGTAAAAGTAATCCAACTCACCTCACTGTAGTAGCGCTGCAGAAGACTTTTCACCCTCAACGTCAGCTTTGCAATTATGCTTTCCAAGTGTAAATTTGCATTTTGGGCAGCCATTTCCATGATGTTCTGAAGGTTTGCAAGGCAGACAGCAGCACAAGCACACTGCCAAGGAAATAGCGTTGATCCATATTAGCGCTTACAGTACTGTATATGAATGTCATATTTGAGTTAACTACTTCGCTGATGGTATGAAGAGATCCTAATTTAAAAATAGAACGTACATTAAAGATCTCAATTGTTGTTGTTTTTTCCGCAGAAAGACTAAAACTAGTGCATTAGGCTCAGATGTTCTGTAATTGTTTTCAACAACACTACATATTTTCGGAAGGGAATTTTCCCTGAAAATTGAGTCCTCTTTTTGATGTTCTTACACATCCGTGAATTTGAATATACAGTATACAGTAATTGTCAGCTGAGTTATAATTGAAACGATAAACAGTAAACTGTAATAAAAAAAACACTAATAAAGATTACAAGAAATAGGAACTGAATCCACTAATTTTCTAATTGTTAAGGCATTTCGTCAGTCTATATGTAAACATTTCAGTAGAGCACCAGACAGATTTCAACAGCAACATCCGATATAAAACTACATTTGCGAAAGTTTGTGCAAGAAAAAGTACCGTATCACCAACAATGTTAGCTGGAATTTTTTAATCTTCCCTTCTCAACCCCTAAAGAAAAAAGATGAACAAATAAATGAAGCTAGGTTTTAAGAAAAGAAAATGAACGCAACAAATAATACTGAATTTAACCAGTATATGTCGATGTAAAAGATTACAAGAAAAATGTAGCACATCCTTTTAAAACTTTTTAACGGCTGGGGGCGCCATATGTACATAAATACATCGAACAGCGTAGCGTTAAAATTCATCTATACTTCATCACTGTCAAAGGGCGTATGCAGTACACCTAGAGTCAGAAGAGGGGCCTACAACCCAGGATCCTGGATCTGTCTGGGAGTGTCAAGACATGCATTTTTCGGGACAATTCTGCCTCTTTATCCAGACCATCAAACAAAACATACATAAGTGAATGCATACTGTACATAAACAAATACACAAGGACATATTTGTTTAAAAATGAAAGCAAACAAGCTATAAAACAATCTTTTTATTTTAATAAACAAACATTAAATGAATTAGCGATAAAACAAAAACAATTACCCTTTTCACTTTCAATTTTGTTTTTAACATTACACATTATAAATTGAAGTCCAAACAAATGGTCAGATTTAAATTAGATCATTTTATGATGATCCAGTTTTTTTCTTTACCATTAAGACAGGTGCACACTGTCCTGCATCCTTACACTTACCAGCGTTTCATTGACATTTTGTTTCAGAATTCTCAGGTCGCTTAAAATTTCACTCATCCAGTTATTTGCACTAACAGATAAGAAGAAAATTGCTAGTAAAACTAGATTTTTGTGAAGAATCATGCTTTTCAGTCTCACGTCTAGTGAAGTGAGACTTCACACCAAATTACTGAAGCAAATATATACCCATCGCTTTAACAGGGGATTTTCATGCTGTATGTGCATGCTGCCCTTGTTGTCACCAGTTTGATCTTTAACTGCAAAGACACAAGAAATTGTTTCCATTACATGTGTTTCCTAATGTTACATCCATCTTATTCTATAGATTTACAAAAGTGGAAAAGTATATTTTCTCCTTTTATATTCGTACCTATGTTTTCTGACTATGAACAGTGCCTAGCATCTGCAACATTGCTTGACATGTTCTCATTTAAAGGAACAAGTAATAGGTTTATTCCATGCTGAAAAAAAGAAGAAAGAGAACACAACGTTTCGGCCGTGGAGCCTTCTTCAGGTGTGAGAGAGACAGGGCAGTAGGCCAAATAAATGTTCTCATTTATCTGTATATTATGCAAGGAACTGTTCTGTAACGTGGCATCATTGAAGGAACATGGAGAATGAGATGAAAAGATCCAGTCTTTTAAATTCACAGCCCTGCAGGTTTTCCAGTTTTCCAATATAGGAGCTGGAGCTGGAGCCTATTCTAGCAAGCAACAGGAGCAAGGCGGGATACACCCTGAATGGGACACCAGTCCATTGGAGGGCACACACAGACAAAGACACAGACACACACACAACAACACCAGGGCCAATTTTCCCAGAAGCCAATTAATTGACCATTATGTCTTTGGACTGTGGGAGGAAACCAGAGCACATGAAGGAAACCACCTTGAAACCAGAGAGAGAACATACAGACTCTATGCAGACTCTATAAAGACAAAGGAACTGGTGGTAGATTTCAGGAGGAAAAAGGTCAAACCTACTCCTGTCTACATCCATGGGAGTGGCGAGATGGTGGACTCGTACAAGTACCTGGGAGTGCACATCAACGATAGACTGGAATGGTCTAAGAACATCGAGGCCATCTATAAGAAGGGACAGAGCCGACTTTACTTCTTGAGGAGGCTCAGGTCCTTCAATGTGTGTAGTAAGATGCTACACATGTTCTATCAGTCGGTGGTAGCGAGTGCCATTTTCTACGCAGTGGTGTGCTGGGGCTCTGGGATTAGAGCAGTGGATTCTAAAAGGCTGAACAAGCTCATCAGGAGAGCAAGCTCCGTCATTGGGTCTGACCTGGACCCCTTGGAGGTAGTGGCTGAGAGGAGAATGATGTCCAAACTAGAGGCCATCATGGACAACTTCTCCCATCCCCTCTATGACAGGCTTGCAGGAATGAAGAGCACGTTCAGCAATAGACTGATTCATCCACGGTGCAACAGGGAGCGCTACAGGAGGTCATTCTTGCCTTCTGCCATAAGACTGTACAACGCATTCACCTTGCGTCTTGGCAGAGGCAACATCGACAGTGACCTGTTTCTGGACTAAACGCATCTACACATCTACTGCTACATCTGTTCTCTTTCTTTTTCTTTTTCTTTTTCCCGTTTACAACCATTTTTTGTGCAATATATGCCAGGGACCTGTGCAATACATTTATATCTATATCTATATTTACATCTATATTTATTTTCATATGTGTGATATGATTTTTCTGTGTACTGTTCTGTTCTAGTTTGTTCTTTGTGTGTCCGGACTGTGAGTAACTCTTGTATTGTATTGCATGTATTGTACTATTATTATATAATTCGTTACACTGTGGCTGTGTTGTGTGTGTTAAGCTGCTGTTGCACTGCAATTTCCCTCATGGGATCAATAAAGTATCTATCTATCTATGCAGATAGCACCCCAGGAATTGAACACAGGATTATCTCTCTGATAAACAAAACACAGGTAAACTGGCCAGTAATTAGTTTAATTCAGTAACCAAGAACACAAGGGGGACAAAAATGAGAAAAACCTACTATATGACTCTCATCTTCCAGCCACGGAAGGATTAATTACTGTACTCTCATCTGTCGCTCCAGCAATGAAACACTTCAAGTTTTATTTGATCAGAGTACTATTTTACTATTTTTAGTAGAGAAACAGAAAATTCTCTTGACTATGGAACTCTAGGCATCACTAAGGTATTATGGAATGAAAACAGGTGATCTTTGATTGGTTTGAAGTACTGTATCTGTAACAGATATAAGACGATTGACTATGTTCTCCCTGGTTAGGTCATATATTGTTCTCCTGTAAACCCTAGCATGAATAATTTAAACAAATAAGCTCATCAAGAGTTCATAATGCAAAGAAAAAACCCTTTAAGGATGTTATAACCAATTTTCAATAAGTACATGTACACAGCCCACCAATTCAGAGCAGTTATTCAGAGAAAAATACCCTCTATAGGACAGAACCTGGACAAAGGTGTTATTCAAAAACCAGTTGATATCGTGTTAAATGGTGATGTAACTAAATTCTAGTACAAATGTGTGTATAGTTTTTCTAACATTTACTCAATTCTAAGTATTTTTTTCAAGCAAACTTTCAGGCAAGTGAAAAAAAAACAGTACTGTCAATGTCTGACTGGTCCTCATTTTATTTTGCCTGGACAATGTACTGCTCATTCATATCCTTTACACACAAGGGATTATGGAAAATAGAAAGTTCTATTTTCACGTATGCTTGCTTTATTATGCAAAGGCTCTGTCTGTAAACATTTTCAAAATAAAGCTAGCTTCTTAATGCATGCTACCATTGTCACTTATTCTAGGAAGGATTTTAAAACAGAACAGGGGCAGTTCTGTACCTCCAAGAGCACTCTGTAACTCCACTAGAGGCTACTTTTGAAATTAACAACACCTGACAATCACTGAGAAAAAAAAATTTCCAAAGCCCAAACCAAGTACTTTAGACAAATGGGGCTAGGATTGAGAGCATTTTAACTCTTCCTCAAATCTTTCTCAGATCCTGTTGCAACACAGGCTCTTGCAATTTGCTAGCTGCCTGAAGTTATACAATGATATCAGGGAGGGATAATTCACTCCTCCAGTTAGTACTCCAACATCTTATAAGTTGCTATGAAGGGAAAAGACGAATGGTTAACTTAGTGGGTGGACTGGAAGAATATTATGTCTTCACATTGGCACAGGAGTTGCTGTTGTTGGAACAGAGATACAAAATGTATTTGGCAATTTCAAAATTTGGTGGGAAAAAAAGGACACTATTTTAAAATCAGTGTCTTGGGGGAGCCAGAGCCTATCTCAGCAAACAACAGGCACAAGGCTGGGATGGGACATCCATCACAGGATTCACACCAGGGCCAATTTACCCAGAAGCCAATTAACCTACCGGGAGGTCTTTTAGCTGAGGAAGCCCCCCTAAATACAGGGAGAACATACAAACTCCACAAAGATAGCACCACAGGTCCAGAATGGAACCCAGGGCTCCTACAAGGCAGCAATTCTCACCATTACACCACCGTGCCATTCAGAAACTACACATTTTTCTGAATGTAAAAGCCTGGTCAGTACCTGGATGGGAGACCTCCTGGGAAAAATTAAGGTTGCTGCTGGAAGAGGTGTTAGTGGGGCCAGCAGGGGGCGCTCACCCTGCAGTCCATGTGGGTCCTAATGCCCCAGTATAGTCCCAGGGCGTTTCTCGAAAAGAGTAGGGGTGTAACCCATCTATGAATTGGCTTCATTACTCTGCTCTCCTCCCCACTGATAGCTGATGTGTGGTGAGCAGTCTGGCGCACTATGGCTGTAGTCCATCATCCAGGTGGATGCTGCACATTGGTGGTGGTGGAGGGGAGTCCCCATTACCTGTAAAGTGCTTTGAGTGGAGTGTCCAGAAAAGTGCTATATAAGTGTAAGCAATTATAATAATTATTATTATTATTACATCTTCTTCAAAAAATATGCAACTTCAAAATATATTTTTTCCAACTGGGCTTGGATACATTGGAGGGTAAGAAAATCTTCTTTTGGTTTCCCATGAAACAGCAAATTTGGTAGGAAGGTTAAGTTTAAATTAACTAACTTTGAGTTGACACTGTTGGTAGTACTAAAATAGTTTGGTTATTATTTACTTGTGTACACAGTTCACCTGTGTAGTGCTGACTAGGGACGAGATAGCTGTTAGAACAGCAGGTGTATTTGAGGATCACATTATTCATCCTTTTGACTATTCAAAATGATTCAATGGTTGAATTTTTATCAAACCTCATTAAAGTATTGTAAGGAGTATTATTATCATATGACCATATCATCCTCAAGGGAACAGTGCATCTAAACACGTCAAGCTCTGATAATTTTGTAAGAGACAATAAAGACATTGTAAAGTTGGGTAGAGTATTTGATAGAAGTCCATTTTGTTTCTAAAGACTTAACACTGGTTAGGTCACCTTTTATCTTATGTTTGGGTAGCATGTACTGTACATCAACTTGAAACTTAGTGAGGCAAGGGGGATTGGAGCAATAGGTAGAACTGGGTACTGAGTACGGAAATTCAGACTAAGAAAAAAGAGGAGAGCAAGAAGAGGTTATATATGTTTGCTGTAGGTGTCCTGTTAGTAGCTGTGGGAGTGAAAGAAAATCAACAGCAGATATTACAGGCAGGATAAAGGGCAATGTGAGTATGTTCTCAGACTTACCTGTTGCCCTGTTTCTGTGTTGAACACAGAAGTCTTAAATAATACATTTTATTTCACTCAGGACAACAACACCCAGGAATCCAAGAATTAGATGCTTTGTGAATGTTTGTAATATTCAATGGGATAGATTTACCTTAACCTTCTTGGTTAATGTGTATACTCCTATTGCTATAGGACATTCAGAAAGAAGTGAACAAAGGGTAGAAACAAGATGGAACTGGGATAAAGGAGGGATACTTGAAACTAGTGCCAAGGGAGGTGTTTCTGTTCAAGTTAGTTTTCTTAATGATTGTGATTAGGAACAACCATGTGAGACTGACTTGTCGCTGTTTTCGTCCGTCCCTTACTTCAGGTGCTAAATTTCTACCATTCTAAATTGGACCCCAAAAGAGTAAGAAAGATTAACAGCAAGCAAATAAACTACGGAAAGCATGCTTACAAACATGTATCAGCATGCACACTAGCCAAAATTTCTACTTAAACCAAACCATTTTAATAAGGAGGCGTTAACATTTATGCTTATGTTATTAATAGCTAATAGATCACTTTACACTTATAACAGGAAAACCCCTGTAAACAGGAATTTCATTGGTTGTTACACCTACTGAATATGGAAACAAGCCTCATAGTTTCATTTCCTGTATGTTTAGTATTTATATAGGTTTGTAAAGTGCACACCATTCAGAAACCCCAATCTTTTTAAAGACAGCATGATTAAACTTCTGACTCTTCTAACTTTGTTTTTGCACTGCGTCAATGCAAGCAAAACAAATATATTTTTTGAAATACAAAAGGATCTAGAATTTCTTAAGAATGCAAAGAAATTAACATTGGTAGGTTTATTGCTTAGTTTCATTTTATAGACCATCTTAAAATATCTTATTATTAGTATGATAGTGCATTGATATGATAATTGAAGCATGGATGCTTAAGAATGAAGTTCTTCTGTAGTATTATTTACAATGAATTTGCTGCTGATTAAAAGTTCTTTCTGTTCTTTTCTTTCCCTCCTTAGAATTTAACAACAACATATGAGAGGAACCTAAAGGTAATGCATAAGGTATTGCATTGTTAATATGTAAGCACTCCTTTGCATTAACTTTTTGCCTCAATGGACCATGTTACAACTCAGACACAATATTGCATAGATATTGTGATCTACAAAACATTGTGCTTTTAATTGTTTATTTCATGATTTTATATGGCCTTTAACATTGGGGTGAACAATGTCACTATGGCAATGGCAGCTTTTTCTAAAATCTTCAGTCTTCAGCAAAATGGAATATAAAAGGCCTTGAAAGTCATGTCATGGTTGACATTTTAATTTTGTATTTAGCACTGCGAATGTGAATCTGAAGTTCTTAAAAAACTGGGAAACGTACTGGAAAATATAGATGTATCCAAAGCCACAGAGAAGGTAAAAGCAAAAGTGAAGATGCTGAAGGCTAAGATTCAGCTGCTACAATACTCTGAAAATAAGGTAAGGCCCATTTTTGTGAAAATAAAGCAAAGTACACAAACTATGGGAAAGGTGATTGTTTTTAATGTGGGCAATGTAATGATCAAGACCAGATGTCCTTTTTTCACTTTGACTGATATAATTTGTGATGTTTTCCCAGACAACTCTTAACAGATGCTTTACAGTCAAACCAATTCAAAGCTTCCAGCAAGGCCTTTCATTGTTCACTTTTAAAAAATCATTTTTTTTAGTTAAAAAAATGACTGTGATCTATTACTGTCCTGTGCTAGTAAAAAGTGAATCCCCTTTAAAGAAAGATCTGAATTTTCTTTAATAGAAATAGTAAGAAAATACAATAAACATTAACCCATGACTTAAGATGTATCTAAGATAATTTTTTTTTAAAACAAAAAATTAACATACGCATTTGTTATTAATCCAGGTATGCATCATATATTACCGTAAGTCTCTAACTCTGTGGTTCCTTTGGGTCAATGCCAACTTTTATGACAACTTCAGTTCTGTTAAAGAATACTGCTTCTAAAAGATTGTATTTGTGATGTGTTATTTTTTCTTAATATTTTTAGGGAAAACTACACTGTTCCTTCTCAAACAAGAAGAGGGCCAAAACGATTTTTGAAGGATATGTAAAATATATCAAGCTTTGGTTTGAAAATTGCAAATGAGGATCCTGACATCACAGAACCTTACACTGCTAAAGATATATTTTGTAATGAGTTGTTTTTTTCCATACACAACAATGTTAAGTAATTTTATACTTACAACCTATTTATTGAAATATTTATTTGATGTATTTATTAATGCAGTTTAAAAAGATATTTATGAAATCATGACAGAAAAGATATGTTTTTGTTAAATGTGCTAAAATATGTGCAAACTGTTACTGTATCAATGAGCACTTTAAATAATTTAATTTAAAGAAGGGTTGTCTTTTTCTTTTTATGTTACATGTAAAACACAACATTTCCCTCATGTTCTTATCACTCATGGTGGAACAGGGTACAATTGTTTAGTCACAGTACTTACACACTCAGCAAGTCTGATTGGTTTCTTGGTATCTGGCTTTGTAACTATCAAAATGCAGTCAGTAAAGGAAGACTTTCATTAATTATTGAAGGCTATTGTTTTTACTCCCTGCTACATAACCTTCACATGGTTGTTTCTGGTTTATTTCGTGTTCCTGTTGTTTGTTTATTCCCTTTGGGAGACAGGGCTCTGGAATATTATCCCATAAGAAATAGAAGCTATGCAACACTGAGTGCTTTAACTTAATTTTTACATGAAATGTGTAGACTGCAGGCAGCTACAAATTATTAAAGAAAACAATATATATTTTTTAAGAGAAAGGCAAGAATGGAAAGTTATGCAGTTGCTGGATGAGGTTTGGGGCTGTGAGAATTGTATCTTCTGTTATCTGACTGTTAAAGAGAGCTGTGCTTCAGCTGAAATAAAGGCCCATTGATCACTTCACCTCTGTAGCCTGGACTCTGACTCTTTTCCTGGTCTCCTGAAGAGAGGTACCCTCAACCATTTGCCTTCAGCACTGTGGTCATCAGCGTGCATGATTTTAACCTTGAGTCATCAGAAAAAATGACATCTTCCTGAATTCTCCGATTAAGGGTGCCTCAGTTGGTTATCAAATGTGGCCATCTACATCGAAGCAAATGAGCAAGGTAAAATATACTGCAAAACATAGTGTTCGTCGACTTCTTCAGACTGTTATGTCTTTAATTGGCCTGTATCAAAGATATATGGCGACTGATAGACACATTGTGATGTGGTGTACCTGTTTATCACTAACAGTCACTCTAAGCCAGTCTAACAGAGTAGAAGTGATAACTGAATGGATATTAATGGTGATACAAAACCATTTTATCTAGTAAAGGCAAATTCTCTGCAATCAATGAACATTTCAAAGGGCATACATAAATACAGAAATGTATTGGACATAAAATACTTGGTTGCAATATTATAATATTATTTGAAATGTATTTCTCCTTTTTTCTCAAATTATTCCTGAATTATTTCTAATAGAAAGTTGTGTTTTTTGCCTTAGGTGTAAATTCAATAACTAAGAAAATTAATAAAACATATTTTTTGTTTTTCCAATGAGAAAGAAAGTAGACAATGCATGTCTCTGTGTTCTCCTTAAGCTGTGTTTGATTTTCTCTTGGTCTCTTGGGGACACAAATTCTTTTTTTGCCTTATGCCAGTTGTTTAATTTGTTGTTTTTGAGTAACAGACAATCTAATTAACCTGAGTGAGAGACAAACATTTGTATAAGACATGTATGTACAAAATTTACAGTAGTGTTAAAGACAGACAACTTCTTGAATTGATTGTTAATCTGATGGTACAGACAGTTTTGATATTAATTGTACTATAAACTTGAACATTAAGTTTCTTGTTTGAAAATGTTGTCCCATAATCAAGACATTATCTGGGGCCAATGAATATTTTTTTGTATTTCTTTCTTAATAAGCTGAATTAAAAATCAAATCAAGCTTGAGAAAATCTAGTACAAGCCATAAGGTAATAACTACATGTTAGCATACATCACAGCACGTGTAGGCTGCAAAGGTGTGACACCTGAAGAAGGCTCCACAGCCAAATTGTTGTGTTTCCTTTCTTTTCTTTTCAGCATGGAATAAACCCGTTACCTGTTCCTTTAAGTACTGTACGCATACATACTACTCAATAAAATTATCTGTCCTTTGAAGAAGAAAAAACCTTTACCCTTTCCCTCTTTCCAAAGAATCTAGTATAACATGAGGATTAAAGTCATTTGTGCTAATTGGGTGGAAAGTCGCTCAATAGTATTACAGAGATCACTTAATCCTTGCATACAATTGCTCCAGACCTGTACCACAACTTGTAGCAACAAAGGCATTAGGAATGTGGACATATGGTCAGGTCTATATATTTGACTATATAAATGTACAAAATCATATAAAGATAAAAACATCATGGATCATGTACCATATATTAACCATATACAATTATAAAAGCTTAATTTAATCAATGTATATCAACAAATATAGCAAAAAACAGCTTGTTAAGCTCATGTTGGTTATTGTAGAGATTCTCAGCAAGTATAATTTAACTGGACGTAAGTGCCTTTTCTTACCTTTTCACAATAAAACAAGTTGATCATTAAAACATTTGCATGTTTGGTTCCGAAAATTTAAATGACTTTCAATAAGAAGAACTGAAAGCTGTTGCAAATTGGGAATCACCAGGTAAAGCTCTTGTATTAGAAGGCAAGGTATTTTGTGTATACCAAAAATATTGTACGCGGTTTATCGTAGTGCAGGAAATGGGGCATCTGATCAATCTGCTGGTTAAGAGTCCATACAGTAGTGTGCAGTCAAGAAGCAAAAGACTACTTTTAGTGGAAGAAAGCAATGTTTATTTTTATTTTTGCACAGTGATTCAAATATTTACAGAAATTGGATTTCATACTTGCATAGCAAAATAACAGTGGGGAAATATCAGTGAGTATACATTTGACCTCCTGTTAGATGATAGCCGCAGCTACTTTCGAAGCTTTGAGCAGATGTAATGAATTTGCACGTATCTTTGCTGAAATAACTGCAGGAAGACATTCAAGGGCTCTCAAGGAAGGTAAACCTGCAAAGCTTGCAGTGCGAAGCAATTTGCAGTACAAGAATTGAACCATACATAAAAAACAGAGAAACCATAGTGATTTAAATTCAAATTACTCCAGTGGAATGGATAACTTGTACTTCAATAAACAACTGCAAGAGTAGTTGCATAATTATATATCCTTCTGATCCCTAAAGACATTGATTTAAACCATACGTGATCCACACGCTCTGGCAGATTGTCTCGTTTTAGGATGTATCCCCATTATTTACTGCACATTTCAGTCATGATGAACTTTCTAAAGAGCTCTCTTTATTCTTCCTCTTTTTCCACATTTTCGGTCTAAAAAATGCTGAGGTTCTTTTAAATACATTGATGGACTCTCATCATAACTCATCCCCCTAACTTAGTAGTGTGAAGCAAGCTTCATTAAGCGATGCTGGCTTGGCAGCACCTTTCAAAATAAAAGTTTTTATTGCAAATTGACACAGAGCTGTGCACCGCTAGACAGGAAAAAGTATACTTTCCTGACCCCCAAAAGTTTGTGCCTCTCCAGAAGTAGTTCAGATCTATTCTACAGACCAACAGGTAACAGAAAATCACCATGGTTTTCTCAGATAAGTGTCTCTGTCAAAACTGCTGGGGTTTATAGGGCACCTCCCATTCCTAGACTGGGACCGTGCAGCAATGGACAGGGAGTGGTCTCACCCCCCTCCTGACCAAACAAACATTTGTGCCTACTCAAAAATACCTCAGATCTACTCTACAGATCCTCAGCTAATTGAAAATCACCATGGTTTTGTCATATAAGTGTATTTGCTAAAGTTGCTGGGGTTTATAAGACCACTTGCTGTTCCCAGACTGGGACCGTGCAGTGATGGTGCAGGGAGCGGTCTAACTCTCCTCCCGACCAAACCAAAATTTGTGCCTCTCCAAAAATACCTCAGATCTACTCTACAGACCCTCAGCTAATAGTACATAACCATGGTTTTGTCAGATAGGTGTCTTTGCTAAATTTGCTGGGGTTTATAAGACCACTTGCTGTTCCCAGACTGGGGCCGTGCAGTGATGGTGCAGGGAGTGGTCTAACTCTCCTCCCTACCAAACCAACATTTGTGCCTACTCAAAAAGTGACTCAGATCTGTTCTACAGACCCCCACCTAATAGTATATAACCATGGTTTTGCTAGATGAGCGTCCTTTGTCAATGTTGCTGGGGTTTGTAGGGGCCTTTTAGCCCGCCGATAGTTGATTTGTCTCTAGGGGCATGTTATCGCAATATGGGCATTGTTAGCACTTCACAAGTGGATCATACTTTCTGGTTTGAAATAAATGGTCAATTTCACACATTTTTCCTTAATGTCTATGGGATAATTGTTTGGGGTGTAAATGTAAGACATATTATCAAACTTTGGTATTCTGCTATATTACATTTATAAGAGTGTATTGAAACAGCCAAAATATTGAAAAGACCTTCAATGGTGATGTGTCTTTCCTGAGAAGGTGGCTCTGCAACAGACATGGTATGGAGCCTTTTTGATTTGATCCGGTAATGTGGAAACGATGGCTTACATGTTGCCCAAGTACAAGTTGATAATTGATTCCCCCATGTGTTCCGATAGACTGGGAAGTAAAGATACCTTGCAGGTATTCTGTATCAAAACACTACAGATGATGCCATTTTCTCTTAATTCAGATCAGCTTTTATTATTTCGAGTGTAGAACTACTCAGCATTCAAATGCTGCTTTAGCTATCTGGCCTATTATCCTTTGGACACATAAATTCTGCACAGCACAGGGGGAAGGAAAAACCTAATTTAACTGCAAGAAAACCACCGGGACTCCACGGCTTGGGAGTCCAATTTTCGATGATACTGTAGATGTTTCGTGAGAAATTCTCTAATATAAGATTCTGTGTCAATTTTACCTGGTTCGGCATCTACGGGTATTTTGGGAAATCTGAATAGCTTTATATCCCAGAAGGGTCTTGAAAGTCTTGTGTAATGTTACAGGTAATGCTGTCTGTTTCTTTGTCACTGATTGCAAGCTATTCAAAGACTCTTTCAGTGCCTCTTTACTATGCAGTAGAGTTGATACAGTATGTAACTGTTCAGTGTCTCCAGTGTTTTTTTGTGTTTCATGAGTATTGTCATTCTCAACTGTGAGTACATGGTTTGACCAACATATGTCTGTCTGATGCCTCCTTTATTTCCAGAAAACAAACACAACATAAGTCTATGCTATGTGTTGGCTGTGTTGTGATGTTTTGATCATTTGCTTTAATTCTAAATTTCTGTCCAATGCAAGAAAGTACCGCCCAATACCACTACAAACACATGTTCCCATGTACAGTGTACTTCCTGAAGGACCTTCCCTTGAGATGCTGCACTAAGGCAGCAAAGGCAATTCCTGGGAAAGGGAAAAGTGTAATTTTGTTTGTATTGTGCTTCTGAAAAACTTCACCATGGCCTTTTCTGATAAAATTATCTCTGCAAAGTTTCCTGGGTTATTGTAGCTGGTTTTGGAAACTTACCACTGTCTTCTCAACCTAGTGTCAGGTCCCCGGTACCGTCCGGGTGCCTTATCTTGTGTGTTTTAATTTCAGGGGTGTTCTCATAACAGCTACCATCTAGATTCATACCATCGACATCTCTTCTGCAGGCATCCATACTGTGCATTTTACTTTTAGAAGTAATAACATGAGGAATAATTTCCTTGGGTGATAGATGCACTACATGCAATACTATTTTCCACTTCTGTGTCACCATTTAGCTTGACCTCCCTATTCTGGGAAACCATCAATTTATTGTCTGTCTTACCACAATAAGCCCCAAAAATGAGATAATCCAGCGCTGTCTGAACACCAATGCTGACATGTGATACATCAATGTTAGAGTTTTTTTTTTGGTTACATCATTCTGTATTACACTGCTGATTGCTCTGATTTGTAGAAACCGAACCCAGTTTTTAATGCCATGACTTTAACATCACATTTTTCTGAGCAACACAGAAACCCCACAGATTCAATATCTTTGTCATTCTGTGTAATACCTACACAAAGTAAAATCACTCATTGCAAGCATCACACTCCACCTTTGTTTTTTTGTCTGTTGGGTGATTTACAGATACATTACAGTTTATGCCTTTTCAAAACATTGCCAGTCATCCACTCTGTGCCTAAGAACTGTTTCTTTTATTGTACGCTTACTCCGTGTCACAGCTATGGTTTTGGTCGCAATACTTTGATCTTTAGTGTTAGCATTACTTTGGTTGGGATCACAGTTGCACAGTCCCAGTCTGGGAACAGCAAGTAGTCTTATAAACCCCGGCGACTTTAGCAAAGACACCTATTTGACACAACCATGGTTATGTACTATTAGCTGACGGTCTGTAGAGTAGATCTGAGGTATTTTTGGAGAGGCACAAATTTTGGTTTGGTAGGGAGGAGAGTTAGACCACTCCCTGCACCATCACTGCACGGTCCCAGTCTGGGAACAGCAAGTGGTCTTATAAACCCCAGCAAATTTAGCAAAGACACCTATCTGACAAAACCACGGTGATTTTCTGTTACCTGTGGGTCTCTAGAATAGATCTGAGGTACTTTTGGAGAGGCATTCATTTTGGTGTTGTTGGGAGGAGGGTGAGACCACTCCCTGCACCATCACTTCACTGTCCAAGTCTAGGAATGGGAGGTACTCTATAAACCCAAGCAGTTTTGACAGAGACACTTGTCTGAGAAAACCATAGTGATTTTCTGTTACCTGTGGGTCTGTAGAATAGATCTGAGGTATTTTTGGAGAGGCATTCATTTTGGTGTTGTGGGAGGAGGGTGAGACCACTCCCTGCACCATCACTTCACTGTCCAAGTCTGGGAATGGGAGGTACTCTATAAACCCCAGCAGTTTTGACAGAGACACTTATCTGAAAAAACCATGGTGATTTTCTATTAGCTGAGACTCTGTGCAATAGATGCCATCTACCTTTGGCAAGGTACAAATTTTCCCCATCCAATTCTGCACTGCAGTTTTTCTAGAGGTTATCCACCCATACCAACAATATTAATAAAGGCTTAAAACTGAATAAAGAATTGTGATCTGCTATTCGCTGACTGTCTTAACATTGTATGTTTCACCACTTTTGATGGTGCAAAAAATGTTTTTGTCCCTGGTTATGGTTTAAAAAACTGATTGAATTTAAATATAATAAAGGATTTGATTTTAATTACAAATTTCAGATACAGCTCCTTTAAAAGCTTACATCTTAAAACATTTTTCATTGAACAGAAAAAAAAACATTTCTATGAAAAAAATAGCAACAATTTTTACAGTAGTATAAATGGAAGAAAGGTGCTGTAAAATTAATAAAAACTTTTAATAATCTTACATTTGTCAAACTTGGAGATTAGTGGAGGCGATTTAAAATTAAAAAAGGCCCCTCTCAAATTTTGGCAGAATGTTCAAGGAATTACAGTTAACCACGAAGAAATAACAAAGCAGGTGTTTCAGCAGCTTGTCACTTCGCTTAATGTTGCTATACTCCTCATACGCTACCTTGGTCGCTGAAATACTTTTATTTTGATTGAAATTCGGCTATTAACATACACTTCCGGATCATTCGTGTCGCTTAGTTTAGCTTGCTTTACTACCTAACTTTTTGTAGTTGCGTGAAACAAACTACATTAAGCGACGCTGGCTTGGCAGTGCCTTTCAAAATAAAAGTACCTAAAACCTGTCTCATAAAAAAACAATCCTGGACCCGTTAAAGTCACATTTATAGCACAACAACAATTTATACATCCTCAAAACTAGGTGGAATGTGATAAATACTAGACCCACAGGTAATAGGAAGTTTACTACTTCCTTCCTGACCTTTCCTGCCAGGCGGAAGTATGCGATGTGTTTAGTTTCCGGAGTCATCTTTAGAAACGCGGTAAGAGCGGTCGTATGTTTCAGTATTTGTAAAATGTGTAATAATTTTAATTTGTGCTTATGCTGTATTTTTGTACAACTATGATGCTTGTAATAAATGATATATGTTGTGCATGTGTACGTGTGGCTTGCAATTTAATTTGATGTTGTCTTTATAGTGCAGCCGAGGACAACGTAATGTTAAATTATTGAGTATATTGACGTTATTCCTTTGCAAGATAAATTATTATAATACTTAAATATCCACAGTAGAATTACAAAGATACAAACACAAAGTTGAATAAAATCAAGAATATTTTTTAAAGTTCTACGCGAAATTTTTTGAAACCCTGACAGTTTAACTTGAGGGCTATCGAGAGTGAAATATATTGGTAATTCTAACTGTAATCCCAAGAATGAGCCACGATCTTCGTAGTCTGACCTCCATTGTTACTGGATTGCATAAATCAACAATTTCTCTAAAATAAACCTGTTTAATTCGAAGAGAGTTTAGTAAAGATATTGGCTTTTGACTTTTATGTTAAAATTCAATTTTGAATTATTCATAAGTAAAAAATAACAACAACAAAAGGGAGTTAATCGGTTTAGTAAATGTATTTTCCTAGAACAGAAATCAGAAACCCTGCCTGACTGAAATCTGGGGCTTGGAGGTGTGCCTTCTGCTGTAAATAAAGCTGCACCATATTTTTAAAAGAAAACAAAAAACAATTGGCATTATAAATATTTATTTGAAAGTTTTGTACATTTTTAAAAATAATATATTTATAAATACACAATTGTAACATATATATATACACAAAGTAATAAATGACATAAATATTTCAAACAATATAAATAATTTAACAATAAATAAGAGTGAAGAATGAGTTCAAAGCCTAGGTAACATTGGCAGAGCTTGTAGCATTTATATAAAAAAGATAAATAAACGAGTGGTGGTTTGGGCTTTTACTGGATCTTTTCTGAATTTTTTATTCTTTCCAGGGATACTGGGATCACCTTCATTAGCAAAAGCAGACACCTCTGGTGATTTGGTAGGTATTTTGAATGGGAAAAAAACAAATGATGGTTCTAATATCTTTAGGGAAAAGATCTTTGAAGTATATCGCTACTCTTAACAGAAATGAACGATATGTTCAGCTACGTAGTGTTTTTGTGGTTTCTAGGTTATTTTGGGCACTTTTCATTAAATAGTTTAATGTAAATGATGTATCTTTCAAACACCTTTTTTGGTTTATCTCGTTGTCCATTCACCCAACAAGATTGTGTCCCCTGGGGAAAAAACAAAAAAAATGTATTAAATAATCACGTTTTTGAGTGCTTCAGTTGTAGAGTTGAGACACCAAGGTTTCAGAGAAAAAGGCTATTGATTTATATGAACTGTAGAGATAAGAAAATCATATGGTAAAAATGATATTGATACATTCTTGGCCCTTGTGAATTTCAACTACAGTATATCATGGGTCACTTTGTTTTGTAAATAAAACATTGAAAAGAACAATGAATTTCTGTACATACTGCCTGCATTTCCAGGGTTCCTTAGTACTGGTAATATCATAAAAAATTAAAATACTTTCTAGAAATAAGATGCAGGAATAGACAAATCTGCACATGACTGTATTTGCATTATGGAGCCCATCGTAGTATGAGCCTACCAAATTCATTCTTCATACAGCTTAATCAACAGGGCAATAGAAAGTCACCTTTGACTTCAGAGGTCTTTGTCACAGACAGGATAGACACATTTGTACCCCTCGACACTGATTAACATCACAAGAGGAAGCCTCACCAGACTAAACCCTAAAAACAATCCAACATGTCAAGGTTTTGTGATTTTGCATATTTTTCCATCTTAAACGGGGAAAAACAAACTCACATTCACACTTCAAGAGTTAAGACAGCACTTACCGCTTCAGAATTTTTCAGTAGCTGTCCAATTTGAACATTCAGAAGTCTAAATTTCATTTTTACCTCCATTGTGGCGTTGCTAAAATCTGTTTTGTTTAGTACTTTTTCCAGGTTTTCAAAGATTGTAGAAACACATTCACACTACAATACAAAATCAACAAGATATATTATTATTAAGGTGTGCGTTAAATGCAAACACATGTGATGTAATAGTGTTTAATAAATAAATTGTTTTGATTTCATTTTAGATTTTGCACTATGAAAATAGGTTTCTGGCGATGATATCTTAAAGCTAACCACTTGTTGCTTTAAAGAGATCATAATAAGATGACATTAAAATAGCGCCATCTCAGTTTTAGTAGTTAATCTTTGCTATTTTTTTAAGTTTGCAAATCATGTTTTTGAAACCTTGTATGCTTTTTATAGGTTATTAAAATGTCATGTCAAATCCAAATTGTTTAAGTTGTGCTTAATTTCTTCTCATACTGTTATATGAAATTTGTTGGTAGTTATGCCTCCAAATTGACTAATTGTAGTCTAATCCCTTCTAAGGGCTTTTTTAGGCAGATTGATAATTTTATAAGTAGTACCTGCTTCCACCCCAAAAGCCCACACTATCAGTAATCTAAAAATTAGTTTTGACTTACAGTAAAGGCATATTGTTCCCTGTTGACAGGGAACAATACTTGATCAAATAACATTATTAGGTGTAATCATATGCATGTATGACATAAGAATATTTACCGTACCTTTATCTTGTGTGCCTTCTTTGGAATGATTGCCAAATTCTAAAAAAAAAAGAGAGAGTGGATATTTAATTGATCGCCAGAAATGTTTAAGCAGAAAAAATCAAACATTAGAATGTTGAATATACCAAACCACCTACTAAAGTAAGGTTTTCAGAATTCCGAAGGATTTCCAAATTTCTTTGTATCTCGTAAAAAAGTGACTTGTTGTCACCAGTGCTGTAGTGTGAGAAGAATATGATGAGAACCACAAATTTAATCATGTTGTCCTCTTTGAGAGACAGTGATGCTTATGAAAAATGAGCACGTTGGCGGACTGTATATGTACCTGCAGATCCGGAAACTGTTTGAACACTTGTTAAGCAAAGATAAGGCATACCAAAAAAGTATTTTACCCAGAGATGGAGAACTCTAATCATTGTTTGCAGGTTTGGGGATTTTCCCCTTTTTTACTGAGAAAAAATATTATACCATTATTATATATATATTACTACCACTATTTTATTTTGAGATAGCTCAAAGTCCTTGTTCAAAGTTGGATGCAAGAAAAAAATACTATTTATTTTTAGGAACTTGGGTTTTGTAGTTTTTTACAATATACACAAAAAAGACAGTAGACAAGAAAGTGCTTTGGAGTTGGCAGCCCCAGGTTCAACGCTTTATCCATTGCTGCTTAGCAGAACAAGACCGCACCAACAAATTAATAAGTAACGTTTCTGCTATGCATTTCAGCCTTTTTCCATGGTTACTCCTCCTCAGCCAAGGTAATTGAGCACTTAACACTCACACAATTTTGTGGTAATGTGCATCTCGGTTTACTAGAAGTGACGTTATAACAAAGTAGGTCTTGACCAAAGAGTATTCTGGATTGCTGTCTGTCATCATATAAAATATTCACCGATTTAATAGGTTTCCTGCCACTACTGCTTTCATTCTCAATAATACTGGTTTTGTACTGTTTCTAGAAATAGACTTGCAGCCCCGCTGAAACATGGACTCTTGCAGAAATCGGTTGCTTGCACTAGCTTTCACAGGCTATGATTTTGATTCCTATATGCTGCTGGTATATTATTTCACAATAGATATAACTACATTACACATTACAAGGGTATGTGTTATAATATTTACTGTATGTAGGAGTGGCAGAAGATTTTTAGTTTTAGTGTAACTTACAAGGGTAACATTTATGGATAGAATACTATATCTGTAATATCTTTACCTAAAATCCTTGTGATCTCAGGTCAAGTCTAGTGTGAACAGCAAATGCATTGCATTTAAAATCTGTATGCTTGGAAATTAATAAAAAATTGTGCACTAAAGTTTATATCTGGACTTTTTTCACCTTCAATTAAACCAAAATTAATTTCAAATTCATAATTTAATCTACATAGTAGTTCTTATGTTAGGTATTTTAATCTAATTCAATCTATCATTAGAACTTATAAATAGATGAGTGTGAAAGACCACACCGAATTCAATACAGAGTTAATGTTTCAACCATATTAATTGACTGATGCACCCAGGAATTACAGTTCTATTATTCTGCAACAAACACAGTCCTGTATTTATTCACCATTTAGTGACATTTCATCTCTATGGAGGAATAGCATTGCTGGCTGAACTGTGAAAGGAAAGAACTAATTGGTCAGATGACTAAATTGACAGTATGACTCAACAAATATGAGTACATGTGTACAATTTAAAGGGCAACATTGCATTAGTCAGTATACATTTCAAAACTAGGTTTGGGAAGAGAAAGAATTTTTGCACCGTGAACTCATTAGTAGGAAGTTTTAGTTTCCAATGTACCAAATATACATGAGTGTTCTAATAATGAGTAATATTTTACTAATTGAGGTATTGTTGGTGTTTGAAACAAATAAAAAGGAACGTGTTGTTATTTCTGAAATAAGTTTGACTTGAAAGCAGCGAAAGGAAATTAACCTTCAAAGCCAGTCTTAAACATTTACAGATTCATAGGGAAACAAAAAGGAATTCAATTGCCTAGTTATCCATTCCAGGTTTTATGAGATTCAGAGAACCAAATTGTACTAAACAAGACAGTTGAATAGTAATTTTGTGATCATTTCAGCTCATCTTTCTCTGTCGTAAGGAGAACACCACTGGTGCTGCATTAAGGTATACAAGTGATGGTAGTTGTATAACTAAATCTAGATGGTAGAATTTGATCATTGTACTTTAATAAATACAGTGCCATACGCTGTTATTTTTCAGATGTGCATCTGACTGGTTCAAAAAAGGAACAAGATGTCGAAGATTGATAAGATGAGCATCCTTGGAGTGAGAAGTTTTGGAATAGAGGATAAAGATAAGCAAATCATATCCTTCTTCAGCCCTTTAACAGTGTTAGTTGGGCCCAATGGTGCTGGCAAAACAGTAAGCTCTCTTTTGTATTTAACAGAAGTCCTCCCTTCAGTAGTGACATGTACTCTACTGATGGTGATTGTCTCTATCTCTTTAACATCAGACCTGATTGATATTATAAAGGCAATGTTACAGCAGCATAGAATCTCAGATGTATGTATGATATTCTGTAATAAATATTGTTTGTTACACTGACTTTTTTCATTAAAGTTACACTTCATCTTATGACAAGAATAATTTTAAGTAGCGGTAAACTGTGAGTACTTTCCATGATATTCAGAGGAACTTCAGAATTACTGAAGTGTCCCTGTAGGTTGAAGTCATATTTCACACTTGATTAAGCATTTAGACGTCTTGTGTTAAAATTTCCTTTACATACCATTTTGAGCTTCTAGGCACTGTGGTTACTTATTTCACTTGTTATCTTCCCCCCCCCCCAGCTGTCTGATAATATCTGTGTTAATGTATCAGCAGCTCTGAAGACTGTAGAGTTATTTCCCTTGAAAACACAAGTGGTCAGTGGAAAGGAATTAAATTGATGGGTTCAGTGTAAAAATATCCCTTCTATAGGTCATGAAACAGAATTTCAAGAGATGCAAAAAAATGAGAGTAACGATGGTATGTTTCATCATAACAAGGTTTTGGCTGCTTTAGAAAATTAAAAGTACAGAGTCTTTACATTTGAACTACTAAAAAAAAGGAAAAGACATTCATCATTGTAATTTATTTGTAGACTAGGATATATTATTTTCTGTATAATGCTATCCAGTAAAAGTGATTGGAAACATATTTCCAGTACATAAAAGTAAATTAATTTACAATTGATAGTTTAATTCCCTTTTAATTATAATCTCATTTTTGTTTTTTTACAGCAGTAGCTAAAAGCACGTTTTATAAAAAGATTTGGAAATTTACTATCCTCATTTCTACACAGTTGTAACAAGAAATCAAGACATTAACTCCTAATGTTCTGAATCATGTTAACTGAAATATAATGATTAATATACAAACCATGTGTTTCTCAGCAAATCTGGTGCAGAGTGTTTCTTTTTAATTTAAAATACAGACTGATGTATTAAATGCATATTTTTCCGTTGCGTTTTAAATTCCAGACTATAATAGAGTGCCTCAAGTACATTACAACTGGTGACTTTCCTCCAGGGAGCAAAGGAAACACTTTTGTACATGATCCAAAGGTAAAGGTTTCTGTCTAATGAAAAAAGACCTCTAAGTAATTAAAAAGTAATACTTGTCAGTATTTCTTATATAGCCATATGCATTTGAAGATCATAGCAAGTACTGCCTATGACAGATGATCATTCATCAGTGTTGATGTTTTAACTGTATTAAGTGACTGTCTAATGCAACTCATACAGTTGTGAGAAAAAGTTTGTGAACCCTTAGGAATTATATGGGTTTCTGCATGAATGGCTCCTAAACTGTGATCTGATCTTCTTCTAAGTCATAATAATAAATAAAGACAGGCTTATTTAACAAACAATACACACAACATTTTACAGTGTCACATCTTTATTGAACAAATGGTTTAAACAATCCAGGTCATTGATGGAAAAAGTATGTGAACCTTTATATTTAGTAACTAGTGGTACCTCCTTTATTGGCAATAACCTCAACCAAACGCTTTCTGTAGCTGCTGATCAGACCTACTGTATGCAGCAGTTAGAAGGTATTTTGGCCCATTCCTCTATACAAAACTGTTTCAGTTCATGTGTATTTTTGGGATGTCTTGCTTGAACGGCCTGCTTCAGCTCACGCCACAGCATTTCACTGGAATTGAGGTTAGGACTCTGATTTGGCCATTCTAAAATACGAAATTTCTTCTGTTTGAGCAACTCTGCTGTGGTTTTACTCCTGCGTTGTGGATCATCATCATGTTGCATGACCCAACTTCTTTTGAGTTTTAGGTCACAGACAGATGCCCTGACATTTTGCTGTAAAATTTCCTGACTCAACTTGGAATTCATTGGTTTGCAAGCCGTTCAGGCCCTGAGGCAGCAAAGCAGGCCCCACACCATTATACTCTCTCCACCATGCTCCACCAGCTGGGATGAGGTTTTTGTGTTGGTATGCAGTGTTTTGTTTTGTTTTCTCCAAACATAACGCTGTGTACATTTACCAAAAAGTTAAACTTTTGTTTCATCTGTCCACGGAACAGTGTTCCAGTAGTGCTGTGGAACATCCAGGTGTTCTTTAGCAAACTTAAGACGGGCAGCAATGTGTTTTTTGGAGAGCAGTGATTTCCTCCTAGGTAACTTCCCATGAACACCACTCTCGTTCAGTGTTTTTCTTATGGTAGACTATTGAACACAGACGTTATCAAGTGCAAGAGATGGCTGCAGATCCTTAGCTGTCACCCTAGGGATCTTTGTCACCTGTTTGCGGATTGTACGGCGTGCCCTTGCACTGATCTTTTTAGGACGCCCACTCCTAAGGAGAGTAGCAACGGTGCTATCTGCCGGACTGTGGACTGATGGAGGCCCATGTCTTTAGAAATCCTTTTGTAACCCTTTCCAGTCTTATGAGCTTCAACAACTCTTCTTCTGAGGTCCTCTGAAATCTCTTTTGATCAGGCCATATTGCACTTCAACAGAATTCTGTTGTGAAGAGCGGGTAACCGAAATTGTGAGATTTTTTTAAATGGCAGGGCAGGTCAAACCCACATCTGAATTGATTGGAACACCTTACTCATTGATGTGAATACCTGACTCCAATTACCTTGTTTTCAAAATGTCATTATCCTAGAGGTTCACATACATTTTCCATCAATGACCTTGATTGTTTAAACCATTTGTTCAATAAAGATATGACAATGTTAAATGTTGTGTGTGTTGTTTGTTAAATAAGACTGTCTTTATTTATTATTATGACTTAGATGAAGATCAGATCACATTTTGGGAGCCATTCGTACAGAAATCCAGGTAATTCCAAAGGGTTCACTTTTTCTCACAACTGTATCTCAAAACACACCAATTTCTGTAGAATCTTTCTAGGAATCAGAAGGAATTGAGTAAGATAAACTGATACTAGGTGACTTCAATGACGTAAGCGACTATGCAGTGTTTCCTTATATTAAAAATTACAAATAATGATAGTAAAATACCAGACAGTACAGAAGTGTCTCAAAGCTGTGCAAAAGTAAATATATCTACACAAAACTCTGGCAAGAGCGAACAGACTGCTGTGCCTGTCTGTATGAACTGTGGGTCATGCATAAAACATGTTCATTTGTGAACAATAAATATAAAAAAATAGAGAAAATAAACACAAATATTTTAACTTTCTTGCCTTTTTATTTGTGGCGATTCTGTTGTGTTCTTGTTATAGTAATTCCAATAGAAAAGTACTGTTTAAGGTAATAGAAAAATCTAAGTATTAAGTAAGAAATTGTTACAAATGGGAATATTTGATTTAAACCTTTGATCTGATTAACATCAAATATGTATCATTATTGGGGGAAAAAAACTTTGTATGTCTCATGATAACTTTCTTAAAAGATGTGAATAATGCCTGCATTGCTTCTCATCCATGCTGTTACAAGACTTGGTTTATTTTTATTTTTCTTTAAATCCATAAGGTTGCTCACGAGACTGATGTCCGAGCCCAGATTCGGTTGCAGTTTCAAGACGTCAATGGAGAAGTGGTTGCTGTCCAGAGATCAATGCTTTGCACACAGAAAGGAAAAAAGGCAGAGTTTAAAACTCTGGAGGGGGTCATCACTAGAATTAAGTAAGTTGTAATTGCAGTTTCGTTTCCTTGTCCACATCTCATTTTTGAAAAAAAAACCCCAGTAGTTCAAAAACCTGCATATGTGTTGTTTAATCAATGTTATTGGTTAAACATGAGGTTTCATGCATAAAATGTGAATAGACTCCCGATTCAGATTTCTGCTTTGATGCATTTACTTAGCAATCAAATCACTGTCTGTTGCTGTATTTTTAATATAACTTCTGCATTTCCTTAGTGTTATTTTCATGGTCATGATGTTCGTTTTTTTTTTGGCAATCAGAGGACATGAATTGCCTTTGAAATCAACATTAATTTAATTGCTTAGTATTTGTTTAAAAAAATATAAGAAAGTTTATGTTTAAATGCAGTGGGTGTATAAATTAAATAACAAATTATTATTGAACCAAATATATTAAGTGTTGACTATATCATCTTATAATTCACTAGTGATTTGAGGTATAGTATTTAAGTCTGCAGTATTTTTATTGCATTTTGTAAATTTTGTATTCTGTTCATAAGTTAAGTGTAAAAGGAAGGAAACGCTGTCAGTTTGAAATAGTTATAGGTATATTTGTGACTCACATAATCCAAAACGTAATGGCATTTCTGGTAAAATACATACGATTGCATGAGTAATCTCGTCATTTCTAGGTGTTCTCATAACTAAATAATTGAACGCATCTGAGTTTAGGTAGAAAATTGACTGTTTGAACTGAAGGTGGTAATGTGCTGCCCTACAGACACGGCGAGAAGGTGAGCCTAAGTTCGAAGTGTGCGGAGATTGACCGTGAGATGATCACGGCGCTGGGTGTTTCCAAGGCAGTCCTGAACAACGTCATCTTCTGTCATCAAGAGGATTCCAACTGGCCCCTAAGTGAGGGGAGGGCTCTCAAGCAGAAGTTTGATGAGATTTTCTCTGCCACAAGGTGCGGCAACTTTTTCTTAGAAGTGTTACCCATTCTGACTTAGCAGTAGAAAAAAAAGTGTGAAACTGAGAAGAGGATATCTACTATTCTGATGATATGATATCCTCATATCTAAATGATACAAAAAAAGCCTACTTACTAAAGGCCCTCCACCCCCCACGGCAGTGTAAACTCCTGTAAATGTCATGTTTACGTCAGTTTCTAATTTTGTCTGCTTCTAAAAATGTACTATGCAGCTTTTGAAATTTGAAAGCAAGAGTCCTCCTGTTGTATGTGCCTGATGACAGGCAGTGACTTTGTTTCTTCATAAAATCACTTAAGAAGAACATTAAGACATTTACAGCAGAAATAAGGCCTTTACTAGTTCAAAATATATTAATACGCAAGGAATCTCTGAAACTTACAGTATTGTAAATGCCTAAACAAATACATTATATATAAAATGTTTGTAGGCACATACTAAGTGTATAATTATATACCCTTTGCAGCCCAAAAGTACAAGACTTGTTCTTATAGTCTTCCTTCACAGATAGTTATTCCAAAGATAATGAGGACTGAATTTCAAAGCAGTGCATAGTTCTGTGGAACTTTCCTTCCAGCATCCTTACATGAGATATCCAAATTTAACATATACAGTGGTGCTAGAAAGTTTGTGTAGAATTTTCTGAATTTCTGCATAAATTTGACCTAAAATGTGATAAGATCTTAATCTAAGTCATAAAAATAAAGAGAACCCAATAATACAAATAACACACAAAAGCATATACTTTTTCATTCATTTACTGATCAAAATGATCCAACATTAAATGTCTTTGTCGGAAAAAGTATGTGAGCCTCTAGGATTATCGGTTCAGTTAGGGGGATAATTAGATTCAGGAGTGTCAATCAGTGAGATGACAATCAGGTGTGAGTTTGGGTGGTCCTGCCCTATTTAAAAAAACATAAACTGAGTCTTCACTACCAAAGTCTGGTCTTCACCACACAGGTTTGTGAATGCATGCCATTCCTTGATCAAAGAAGATTCCTGAAGACTTTGGCAAAAGAGTTATCGATGCTCATCACTCTGGAAAAGGTTACAAAATGATCTCTAAAGACTTGGGGCTTCACCAATCCACTGTCAGGCAGATAGTGTACAAATTGAGAAACTTCAACACCATTGTTACTCTCCCCAGGTGTGGTTGTCCAACAAAAATCACTCCAAGAGCAAGGCATATAATATTCCGGGATATCACAAAGAACCCCAGGGTAATGTCTAAGGATCTGCAGGCCTCTCTTGCACTGGCTAATGTCAGTGTTTATGAGTCCACCATCATGCAAACACTGAACAAGAATAGTGTGCGTGGGAGGATAGCAAAGAGGAAGCCACTACTCTCCAAGAAGAACATTGCTGCCCATTTAAAGTTTGCTAAAGACCACCTGGATGAGCCAGAAGACTACTGGAAGAATGTTCTGTCTACGGATGAGTCAAAAATATAACTTTTTGGCTTAAATAAGAAACGTTATGTTTGGGGAAAACCAAACACTGCAATCTAACATAAGAACCTCATCCCAGCCGTGAAACACGGTGGTGGCAGTATCATGGTTTGGGGCTGTTTTGCTGCCATGGGACCAGGACAGCTTGCCATCATTGACGGAATTATGAATTCTGGATTGTACCAGCAAATTCTACAGGAGAATATCAGGGTATGTGTCCGTGAACTTAAGCTCAACGGAATGTGGGTCTTGCAGCAAGACAAAGACACCCTTAACATACAAGTCAGTCTACCAAAGAATGGTTGAAGCAGAAGAAATTTCACGTTTTGGAATGGCCGAGTCACAGTCCAGACCTTAATCCAATAGAAATGTTGTGGCAGGACCTGAATCGGGGAGTTCATGCAAGAAAGCCCACCAACATCACTGCGTTGAAGCAGTTCTGTAATGGGCCAAAATTCCTCCAAGCCGATGTGCGAGACTGATCAACAGTACAGTAAATGTTTGGTTGAAGTCGTTGCTGCTCAAGGGGGTCACACCAGTTACTGAAAGCATAGGTTCACATACATTTTCCAACAGAGACATTTAATGTTGGATCATTTTGATCAATAAATGAATGAAAATGCATTTCCTTTTGTGTGTTATTTGTTTTATTGGGATCTCTTTAACTATTTTTATGACTTAGATGAAGATCTGATCACATTTTAGGTCAAGTTAATGCAGAAATTCAGAAAATTCTAAAGGTTTCACAAACTTTCTAGCACCACTGTGTTATGTATATGTATGTTGATATATAAAATATAATTTGGTATCCTCCACCTATGTCAGGATTTCATTTTGACTACTAAATAGAAAACCCTGGAATTAACAAACTGTTAATTTCACAAACTTAATTGATCAGAATTAACATATTGACATGTAGTATTTAGTTAAACAAGAATAAGACCAAGATTATTTTAATTGTCAAGTCTCAGTGTTAGACTTTTGGTGATTCTGTACTTATTCCCTCAAATTCTGTTAAAAATAGAGGGGTGACTCCACTTCTTTTGACTGACATGACTGCAAAGACTGCAGCACGTGTGCTTCCGTTTACAAAACATAGCCCATTTAAGACCAATTCTTTCTCTTACTGATGCAGAGAAGTAAGTGCTTTCGTTTTCTCCAGACTAGACTATTGCAATGCTTGCTAGCTTGATGATCCAGGAAATCACTTCAGAAACTCGAGTATGCCCAGAACTGTGCTGCTCAAGGGCTACCCAAGTCTTAAAATCCAAACATATTTCTCCAGTGCTAAAAAACCTGCACTGGCTACCAACTTTAATATTCTCTTGTTGATCTACCAGCCACAGCACAGTCTGTCACCTGAGTACCTTCAAGAGTTACTATCCCCATACATCCCAGTTCACTCACTTTGTTCTGCAAGCTCTAGACTCAACATTCCAAGAACTTCCCATCATATATTAGAAGACGCAATCTTTGGAATTCTCTTCCAGATCATATTAAAAACACACCCTCTGCTGATGTATTTAAAATCCTGCCTCATAACTTACCTAATTTCTTAACCAAAACATTTCTTACTTATGCATTTTTTGTATTTTATTATTATATTTTTTTCTGATTACTGTACATATTAAGATGAATTAGTTGCCTTGAGAATGCCCTGGATTGAAAGACAGTATGTAAGAATACAGTGGCCAGAGTTTGATCTGTATTTGTATCTGTATTATGTAATGATAGGTAAAACATCATCTCCAGAACATTAAGGTCAAAATCATGCAATCATTTGTGTATAATTACTTTATTTAGAGTTAAATTGAAGCTAGACGTAGAAACTGTACAAAAAACTGTAGAATGACTATTTTACTATTTGAATTGAGAGATGATAGTAAGAAAGATAATACAGCTTAAAAGTGTTCCTATACACTTACCAGTTTAATATAAACTCTTTCACTCCTGCACTGTTTTGGAGCACTATGCTCTTAGCCTGCCCAGTAAGAGATGTTTCAAGCCTCATCTGCAGAAAGCTAATTAATTCTGCTGCTAAAATATTGCATTCTCACACCACATATACACTCACCAGCAAATAGGTAATGTTGCATTGGTATCTTTAAACACATGCAGTGTTTAAGGAAAATATCTTTACTTGCAAGTTTAAATTATAAAGTCATTTTTTTAACATATTACAATATTCTAAATGCACTTGCCACTTTAAACCTTTTGTTCAATGTTGGTCATTTCCAACATTTTTGTTTAAAATCCCAATTGGAATTATTTGAAGTTAGTTGCCAGTCAGGAAAGTCTCTGCCTATTTTATTGTTTTTTTTTCTGTACCATTCCTAATAATGACATGACTGACAAAATCGGATGCCAGTATAAGTTGATGAACTTAAAGCTGCATGTATTGAGAAATAGGCAAAATATCTCTTAAAAAGTGCCAGGAACTTCGAAAGTTCACACATTCTAGAGGAAGGATTCACCAGTATGTTGGCAAGCATGTTTGTATGCTAGTTTGTGCGGTTTTTAAACTTAGGGATGTGTCAAATCTGTTGTTTGGTTATAAATTTCATGTACATTTTTAAATAGCAAAATTAGAATTTCTAGCAAAGACTCTTATTTTTTCTCATTTTTGAAATACATTTTATGCAATGTATGCTTAAAAAATTCTTCAAGTGTTCCCTTAAACACTCACCAAGGCAATTCAATTCTTTTTCTGAAAATCTTTCAAAAAAACTTTAAAATGAAATCCTGCAATGTTATTGACTGACGTCTTTAAATCCCTCTCTACTACAAACCCTTAGGTACATTAAAGTGTTGGACACGCTGCGCCAGTTGAGAATGAAGCAAGGGCAGTGTGTGAAAGAGTGCCAGATGGAGCTGAAATACCTGAAACAAAACAAGGAAAAGTCCCAGGAAATACAGGATCTCCTCAACAAAAGAGAATTGCAACTAGCAGCTTCTAAAGAACACGTGCAATCCATTGAGGGTCAGATTGAACCACTGGAGGTAATATTTCAAAATAACTTTGAAAGAACAGTCTCACACACACTGAAGCACAGCATTCTTAAAGTTGCACAAATAGCACTGAAATAACGTATTTTCTTTTTATGGTTTAACATTATCGTGTTGAATGTACATGTCACTATTTCAGAAGTCATGAGCCAAGGATGCTATTATAGCAAAATAGATTAAAATCTGCACACACTGAATGACTTATAAGTTATCTGTTTTACATTATTAAATGTTAAGCAAAAACATTCTCAAAAGCAATAAGTTAATCATACAGATTAACACTTGTTAAATTCATGGTTCTTGTTGTCTTTGCACCATCTGTATATCACGCATCCGTTTAAGGAAATGGCACTGTTAGCTACTGGGACTTTCAAACTGTTTCCAGTTCTCAAACACTAGTTATTTTTACTGTATGTTACACCACCTCAAGTTAAACAGCGCATGTAAGGACCAATTTGGACATCTCTGAATGGTAGTTTTATCACATTTTTTGAAAAAAAAAAAACCACTTGTCTCTTCTAATTATTTCCTCTTACTACTATTTAAGGATAATTTTCTTGTCAAAACGGTCTGCATGGCTTGGTAATGTAACAGTTGATGCATTTAACTCAAGTTCTCATAGGATGATTTCTCTTCATTCCCTTTAAGAGAAATGCCCCCATAAAAATATTAGAATTAAATTTCTCCCTAGAATTGTTATTATATACACATTAATTTAAAGACATTTGGTGGTCAGAGTGATTAGATACTAATATGAGGAGCTTCTGAATCTTTGAGTCTTTTAAATATTTTGTCCAAACACTTTCTTAGACCCGTCTAATGGATATTGATCAAACTTTGGGGAAGGTGATGAGACTTGACAATGACATAAAAGCTCTGGACAGCAGAAAGAAACAAATGGAGGAAGACAACCGTGAATTACAGGAGAAGATGGAGCAGGTATGGCATTAACCACTCATGTCAGTTATAAGTGTAAACAACAATGTTCAAATATAATTTATTTTTTGCAGATCTTATTTACAGTCTAGTTTATAAAAATAATAGGTATACTCCTGCGACAAAAGGGTCTCCACTTTTTTATGCATTACACAAGAGAATATTTTATGTAAATGGTTTCATGGAGCAAATAAATGTCAGTGCAATCCCATAACAACATTAGATGAATTTGTTTTTTTTATTGACAATTACATTTTGGGGGTTTTCAAACCTATCTACTGCATTGCATTAAAAAAGTACTGATATACCTGAGGACCTTGTCAAAAGTGTTAACCTGAGGGCTTTCCAATCCAGTTCCTAGAAGTTTGGTTGGTCATTCTACAGGTTTTCATTGCATTTCAGATCTTAATCACCACCTTTGGTTCAGCTGCCTTACCTAAAACAATTGAACAAACTCCCAGCAACTCGAGTGCAAAAAGAGACCTAGAACAATAGTGGAAACACGTGTCTTCATGGACTTAGATCAAACTCCCCTGGTCTGCTGCATTTTATAGCATTAGGCAAGCTTCTAATTTCAATCCTTATTTGATGTAGATGCAATATCTCTTTTATATCTGTGCCACACATGTGAGAAAATAAACCTTGCGAATAGAACAGTACTGTCTGTGACAGACATCAAGGAAGTAGTGGGTGTGAAACTGGGCTTTCCCCATGTCTGGTAAAAATACTCTCGGTCAAAAGCCACTTCCATTATTGGTGTCATTCATGTCTCAAGTGGACGGATTGTTACCTGGCATACACCAGATTTCCAGGTTCTAAATTTACACACTAGGTTACTGAAATTTAAAGAGCACAAGCTTCTACTGTAAAGTTGTCAAATGACAAAACGCTATTCGTTCTGCAAGTTTCTCTGCCTATCTAATTTTTAAGGACCAAATTGAAGATCCTGTTCGTTCAGAAAGTCTTACTTTTTTGACAAGGTGGGCAGTCAGTGATAGGAACCAGTGTTCTAAATGGAAATCACCTTTGGCTCTTTCGCTGATCGTTAAAGATAAAACTGCTGCCTGCCTAGTCATCTTCTGTAAATACTGCTGTCTCTGCATATTTCAGACTTGCTAATTGATCTGACCATTGATTTCAGAAATATTTAAGCTACGGTTTGTTAACACATGATAAGAAACGGCTATATGACTATAAAAGAAACTTGGTGGTATTTGGCACTGTATTCCCAGTCGCTTCTAAATTCTTTTTAGGAGATGTTAACACTTCACACTTGTACTTGACTTGTACTGTCTGACTAGAAATTCTCAATGACTAAACCTACCTGGGATTGGTCATAGTTGAAGAAACCAAGAAATTCGAGCCTGAAGTGTTCCTTCGTCCAGCCAAGCTTTATTGTATGCATACAAGGAACCACAATAAGCACCATAATAGTTATAGTACCTATCGAAGCTCAAAGTGGATATGGTCCTACAGAACTTATATATACACGTTTCCCCCCCCTCCTGATTGTACTCTTAATGCATGTGATTATAACAATTATACACACAAACAACACTACTCCTAAAAACAAAAAGTAAAAATAGTCTTTATGTTGTGGATTCCACCGGAGGTTGGACACGTCGACAGAATGAGGCATGAATCTACTGGTCCTTCCTCTGGACTTTCACAGTCTGTCATCAGCAGCATTTGGTACGGCCCCTCCCACTCAGCCTGAAGCGTCTGGGGTGGTATCTTTTTAATCCACACCCACTCTCCCAGCTGTATTTCGTGGCCTCCAGGAATGGTCTTTCCCCAGGCCGCCTTCACTTGGTGGGTGGTGAGGCCATTGGCCTGTGAAAGCAAATGACAATACTGCAACAAAGAATTAGTTAATTGTCTCGGATCATGATGGTGGCAACAAAAGTGTCAGTGAGACGCATTGGCCTCCCAGTGACGACTTCAAAAGGATTTAGTCCTGTGGTCCAGTTGGTCCCAGCTCTCAAACTACACAGCTCCATCCAGGAGACCCCTCCCACAGAATACTTGGTGAGTCTCTTCTTGAGGGTTCGATTAACCCTCTCCACTTTCCCTGAAGACTGAGGATGATGGGGGCACTGTAGATCCCAACTCACTCCCGGTGAGGCGATCACAGCCTGAAACCTTTCTAGTGAAGCGTGTCCCTTGATTAGAATCCAAGCTGCAGGGCAGTCCCCACCCATTGGGAAAACCGGCACACCATTTGACTCACACCTGGGTCTCCAATTTCAGGCAACAAAAGACATTAGGCAGTGAGGGCATGCAGGGGATTCGGTCTGCTGGCAGCGCCACATTCTTTTCTAACCCTGTCCATGTCCAGTTTTAGAGGCCTCAGCCTGAATGTTCTATAGCTGTCCTTTTTTTTCCACCAACAGTGGTCTCAGACCTGCATTCCCAGGGCTGCTTGCCTGGTAGCCGCATCTGCATAGTCGTTCCCTCGAATTACTGGATTAGATAGAGAATGCCTGCCCGGGACAGAATCAGGCCTTACAGCACTTACCCACAACTGCACCGGTGCCTCCCTTGGGCCAGGGAATTCCTGCTGGCTCTGCAAACTTACACTTAGGCTGTACTCGCTGGACAAGAGAGCCTCCCCACCACAGCACAAGAGAGTCGTGACTTTTGGAAAGAGGAGTCCTTACCTCTGATTTTGTCCACAGAATGCCGTCTCGGGTGCTGGGTGGGAAAGTCTTGTGTCGTTGGAGTACCCTGCAAGCAGTGCCAAATTATAGAAACCAAGAAATTTGAGCCTGAAGTGTTCGTTTGTCCAGCCAAGCTTTATTGTATGCATACAAAGAACCACAGTAAGCAACATAATAGTTATAGTACCTAACGTAGCTCATAGTGGATATGGTCCTACAGAACTTATATATACGTTCCCCCCCCCCCCCCCTCCTCCCCCCTCCTGTCTTTGATGTAACCGAAGGAAATAGAAACCTTCCTTTGTCATCAGGAGTTTAGTGTAAACATTTACCATTTGGGTAAACATTCATCATTTGGGGGTAAGTATGGGGGGAAGCCTTTGTGATCAAGCAGGCGTGATGATTACAGTTCAGCATGTAAAAGCCATTAGCAGGCTCCATCATAGTCAAAGATATAAGATGATAAAAAGTTGTGATATCATTTTTAAAAAATGCCAACAGAGATTTTAGTCTTAGGAAACTCAGTTATTTCAAGGTAGAACACTTACGCTTTTCTATAAGAATTTATTGAAAGTGTCATTACTTACATTTTATTGGTTTGATAAAATCAGTACTGTTCATTGTAATAGGCTGGCAAAATTAGCGAAAATAAGTAGCAGAATAATTGGGGCAAATCAGATCATCTTAACTATCCTCTACAAGCATAATAATAATGGCTTTCACTTATATAGTACTTTTTCTGGGCACTCTACTCAAAGCGCTTTACAGGTAATGGGGACTCCCCTCCACCACCACCAATGTGCAGCATCCGCCTGGATGATGCAATGACAGCCATAGTACGCCAGAATGCTCACCACACACCAGCTATCAGTGGGGAGGAGAGCAGAGTAATGAAGCCAATTCATAGAGGGGGATTATTAGAAGGCCATGATTGGTAAGAGACAATAGGAAATTTGGCCAGGCTAAATAGGGGTTACACCCCTACTGTTTTTGAGAAACACCCTGGGTTTCTTAATGACCACAGAGAGTCAGGACCTCGGTTTTATGTCTCGCCGGAAGGATGGCACCTTTTTACAGTATAGTTTCCCCGTCACTATACTGGGGCATTACGACCCACACAGACCACAGGGTGAGCGCCCCCTGCTGGCCCCACTAACACCTCTTCCAGCAGCAACCTTAGTATTTCCTGGGAGGTTTTCCATCCAGGTACTGACCAGGGTCACACCTACTTAGCTTCAGCGGGTTGCCAGTTGTGAGTTAAAGGAGCCATGTCACCCTGCAAGCATAAGGTTTGTAAAGAAGGCTAAGCACGAAAATGTGTATGTCACCCCAACCATTGTGAATTTACACTATTTGCATCTAGGAGACACCTCTATGTCACGCAGGTGTGAAAGTAACAAACTCAGGAAATTGTTCATCCCCACTGGAATATCTCTTCGAAACAGTGCAAAGTAACTTTATCACCTGTAACACTTTTGTACTCTCTATGCTGTTAATTTTTCATGTATTAGTGTTGTACTGGAATGTGCTGTAAAACAATTTTTCCCCAGAGCATAATAAGGCTTGAATTGAATTTTATATAATTTTTTGTGGTAGGCCTTTAACAGTTGTTTAATGTACGTTTTGTATAATGCAAAGTCAACCTCTTCAGAGTGCAGTTCAGCAAATGAATAGTGTATTTACATATTTTATTTTGATGTTTTGCTTCAAAAACTTCTAAATCATATAATATATGAAAGCACCTTAAATTCAAATTACATTTCTACATATACATTTTAAGGTGTTATTGAAGATGATGCCATTTTTTCAAACCTAGAGCTACATACTTTTTCCAGCATAGAGAGTGAGTGTTTAATATAGACATGAAACAGTATAGTTGTTTGTGTTATTTGTTTAATCAGACTGTGTTCATCAAATATTGTGACTGAGATGAAGATCAGATCACATTTTAGAAGAAAATACTGCAGGAATAGATCATTTCAAAGGATTCACAAATTTTTCTCATTAGGTTTTCTTTTTCATAAGCTTTGAAGTTTTGAAGCTCTGCTGTGTTATTATAATAGCCCTAACTTAGTAAGTTTTTGATTGTGCAAAAATATTTAATGTGGTACCTAGGAAACTGTATCAGTGCTTCATTGTTTGCAATATACTTGAGGCTTTTATGTCTATTAATAATTTTGTTCTCCCTCAGTTTTGAATGCACTACATCATAAAACGTAATCTGCTGTGTATTTTTTTGTATAAAATCTCAGAAGTGTTGTTAATTCTGGAGGTACTTGCTGGTGGTCCACTGAAGAGCGATGCTCCAGCAGAAGGCCTGTTCCTGTTTCCCTGTGGTGCACGTGTCACTGTATGTCATTCCACTGGTGTCAGGAGTTCCAGGGCACAGATGAGCAGCTGAGAGAGATGTACCAGAACCACCAGAGGACAGTGAGAGAGAAAGAGAGGAGACTGAATGACTATCAGCGTGAGCTAGAGCGAACTAATAGAGAATACCAGAGACTGAACCGCCAGAAGTCTGATCTGCTGGTGGAGCAGGGTACAATTTTTTTTCCACCTTTCAAATTATTAATAACCTAAAGCGGATAGCATAGATAATTAAGAGTCTATATGTGGCGGCAGCTGATATACAAATAAGTGAGCAAGGCTTCCCTTTCATTGTAGTTTGATCCATTGCAGGCTTTTCCATAATCCTTTGTGAGATGTTGAATATTTAAAAAAATGTTAACTTGTTTTATAGAAGCATGCATAAAGTTTAATTATTTGCTTCTTTTTTTTTAATGAACATGATCGTGCAGACCCTAGAATCCATCAGAATGACTCAAAGTGGGAGTCTATTAAGTAGAATGCTTTATTTTACCATTCAAACATTTGAACTATTCCTTTGTATTCCACTGTAGCAAAAACACTTTTTAATAGAGATGTGTTGGAGAAGCTAAAATATCCACTGCAGCAGAGTATTTCAGGTATATTTTGAGTTTGCATGTAGGAAAACAGTGGGCCTTTACAAAAAGAAGGCGGCCCACTTATTCTCATATTGCTTATGAGAATAAGGAATTTCCATGATAGCATGTTGTACGTCGACAATAATTACTCACGTTTGTCTGCAAAACATACATACCTTTCAATACCAACTCCTTGTGTATATATTGTCTGTGTATTTGTGGGTGCTTATATAGATATTTTCTTTCATACTAGGCCGTCTTCAGTTGCTGGCAGACCGAAACCAGCAGAGCATAAGGAACAGAGATTCTCATGTGAAGGCCTTAGCTGCTTACCTGGAAATGGATGGCTATGAAAGGTCACCTTTTAATGAGAGGCAGCTGCAAAGCTTCCAGGGACAAGTTAAAGAGCGCCAAGATAAGGAGACAGAAGCATTAAACCAAGTGATGGTAGGACTATTTTCATAACAGAATAAGTGTTTCTTGCAATTAAACTGCAAAAAGAGAAAAGAAAACAGTTAAACTGAACATGTTTCTTCTCTAAACTGAAATGTCTTTTTATACACAATTACAAAACAGGAATAACAGGAATGGGCTTGTGCCTTAACAGCAACACATTTAAGCAGTTCACTGGTGGAAATTTGTTATTTTTTAGCTAAATAAGGTAGTCTTGGCATTTCTGATGCAGAGTTAGCAAAATGAAATTGAAACAACAGATATTTCCTTACTGTAACCTCAAATATATTCTCAGTTAGTCTTCAGATATAATTTGTTCCTCAGTTAAAGTCATGTGGGGACCTTCATCCTTGGCAGTGGACTAGAGTTCCCAGTTGAAATGAATAAAATAAAGACAAGTCAGGATATGGAGATGAACTAGTAATAGGTTATAGGTAATAGGTTTATTCTATGCGTTGTCTGCAAAGGAACAAGTAATAGGTTTATTCCTTGCTAAAAAGAGAAGAGAGAAAACACAACTTGAAGCTTCACAGCCAAAACGTTGTTTTCTCTCTTCTCTTTTCAGCAAGGAATAAACCTATTACTTGTTCCTTTGCAGACTACGCATGCTGACGCAGCTACCCACCTGAACTACTTCAGGATATGGAGATACTGCACAGATGATCCGTAGACAGAAGGCTGAACTGTTTCATTAAAAAAAGAACCCATTTATTGCAATTTATTTAATACCCATCTTATTTGCCTTTTAGGAATACCACAATTTCATGCTATTATTATCTTGACTTGGTTTTGACTGAAAGCTAGCAAAATACATCATGATCTCATTTCTGCAAAACTGAAACTTAATTGATCTCTTTGAAGCCTTTCTGTCTTAAAGAACTATTGTCTACCGAGTTTAGGAAGAACAGGCTTTAAAAGCCCATATATGTTCAAGATATAATACCTCCAGTTGGCCTACTTATACAGCACGTAGCACTCTGTAGATTGAATTAAATATTTTCTTTGTGAAGATTGTATTTGTCTTTTGCGAGCAAGAATTATCACTATTAAGGTATTTTAATATTTTGAAATAATATGAATATATACAGTATATGTCTTGCAATTATCTAATAATTGATGTAAAATCTTTAATTTCTTCAACAATATTAGAGGGATCTCCAAGAGAAAGAAGCAATGAAACAGAACGCTATGGATGAGATACGAGACAAAAAGACAGGACTGCAGCGAACAATTGACTTAAAGATGGACCTACAGAATAAAAAACAACAGGAGCTGAAAAGTGTGAAGAATGAGCTGCTGAAGTTGGAGGGGTCATCAGACAGACTGCAAGAGATGGAGCAAGAACTTCTGAAAACAGTGAGTAAAAAGAAAAAGATTTTGAACTGAATGTTGAAGATAACATCAGTTTACTTTTCTTAGATAGAAAACTACAGTACACTGTTGCTTGATAGCCTGCAGTTTCACTGAACACCATGAAAGCTTCTTTTATTCATCTGTAAACGTGAGAGTTTTGACTTGAATAATGCCTTTCAGCCATTCCCAGTGATAGACTACATTTATGTTAAATGGTAATAGTTCTGGAGTTTCATATCTCCTAATTTCTCATTCAGACAATTACTCAGCCTCATTTAAAACAAACTTCTGATTAAGGGTCTGGAAACAGTTCTGAGTATTGTACTCCTTTTATTTAATTATTATGCACATCAACATGTATCTTAACCTCTTTGCATCTGAAGGCTTGCTTCTATTTTTCGTGTTGTTTTAATCTAGGTTATTATTTATTCCTCTCTCTCATTTGAAGGAGCGGGAACTGGAGAATGTTTTGGAAACCTCTAACATAGAAGCCCTGAAGGCAGAGGTTACAGACCTTCAGAGTGAGAAAGTCGAATTGGACCGTTTACAGCGCAAACTAGACCAAGAAATGGAGCTTTTGAATTCACACACAATGGCAAGGACTCAGATGGACATGCTGAAAAAAGATAAGGTAAAACATGTTGACTCACTCCTGTTGTAGCATAAAAGTATAAATGTTTCTAATAAAACTTGCTCTCTCTTTACCTGCAACCGTAAAACTTCACCGATCTTAATAGAAGCTCAATGCTCAATATAATTTTACCTTTGGAGAACAACACTTAAATCCTCTTCACATATGTTTTTCAGTGTGTTTTAATTTAAACAAATTCGCGGGCCAAGAATACATGGAATTGTTTCTTTTCTTACTAGGTTGATAAGGATGAACAAGTTAGGAAAATCAAGTCTCGTCACAGTGATGAACTGACGTCCCTGTTAGGTTATTTTCCAAATAAGAGACAACTGGAGGACTGGATTCATGCAAAGAATAGAGAAATTAATCAAACAAGAGACAAACTGTATAGGATGACGTAAGTATACAAACGTTTTCACAGTTAATTATTTAGTTGCTTTAAAGTACTTTTTTAGATAAGGCATTGCTGATGTGCACATCAGTCCCATCTGTGGTAAAGCTTTCACATAAGGATATTGGAAGTTTTGTTCCTTTGTTCCACGTTTGTTCCTTTAGATCTCGGAGGATTCCCCTAGGCCCGTAGAGGAAAATATTTCTCTCTGCTGTGACTACACATGGTTTCTGTAAGAATTATAAACCACACAAGCTCTCTCACACAAGCTGTGGCAATTAATTGTATAATAGAGCCGTGTTCTATGACGTTTCATTAGTGGGTGATGTTTTAGATTGTGTGATGATACGGAGCCTAAAGAAAATTCCGCCACGTTTCTGTTCTTAACAGTTGCTTTTGGTTTTCACAAATGCGAGGTGTTGGGGAAAAAAATCACCTGTTTTAGTTCTGAATAATATTTTTCAGGTAAACTAAATACTAAGGTGTAGAAGAGTAAGTTGGTTGGCCCCTCCTGGTGATTAATAGATCTTATTGTAAATTCCAGTTTGCATCATCCGCTTTTAAGGTTATTGTTCTTCCGTTAGGTTACGTAAATATAATTAAAATATGTAAGCTCTGTACTGACGTTCTGAAATCAATTTGCAGTTCCACAAAACTACATTTTACTGTAAGAAACACTAAAACATTTCATGTAGATGTCAAAATCATGCTTAGTGAGTTGGTATAAATGAGGATCACTGCTGAAATGAAAATTGTTCTTTTGATCAGAACCTTTGATTAAGGAGGTCCTTTCTTTTTTTCTGTATTAAAATATTGACAGTACTCTCTCTTTAGATGAATATTTATCTTTAGATGGAAAATATAACTAGGGTAGTAATTATTATTCAGGTTGTTTTCAGATCATATACAAGCTCTGTTCTTTTTTCACAGCTGTTCTTTTAATTACAAATTAAAACACATACTTACAGCCTGCTGTGCTTTTTAAAGTGTAGATCTGTCTCCCTCTAGTGGACCTGTAGAATATTATAAACTAGACAGACTTTTCTGCACTCTTTCAAATCCAGATCCATCCAAGAACAGACATGGTAATTTAAAGTCACCTCTTAAATTAAAATTGAAAACATTTTCATTCCTTTGAATTATACAGTTTATAACACTGTTGTAACAGAACGAATAAGGTTCTTGATCCCAAGATGAAGTAAAACAGATGAGTTTATTGCATGCAAGGAACAATAAAGCCGAAGTCTTGTTTCCCGCAAGAAACAACAAAACCGAAGTATTGTTCCCCGTACTGTTACAAACTTTTGGGTTACATAGTGTCTTCTTCTCTGTTTCTGACATCACTCGGTCTGATGGTAAAGAGGGGGGTTCATGGTATTTGGCCAGTTTACGATGTTCTGGACAAATGGTCAGTTTAAGATTACACCCAGGGGGGTTCCTAGCTTGCATCTGCAATCCTTATCAGTTAACCCCCTTCCCTGCCATAAACCCCAGCTTGTGACTTAGAAGTCTAAACGCCCTACAGAAAGGATTAAATTCAAACCCCCGTCTTCACATCTTTCTTCATTCCCCCCTTATAAAATATGGCATACGTCAGTGTAGCCTATTTTTATACATACAATGTCAGGGCAGATCTTTCCTTTCTTGGCGAACAGGTATGTATTGCCATGACATTGTACGTTCCACGGTTATAGCAAGATGTGATACATGTTTTTGTGCACGTGATGATTACAATTATACATATAAACAATACTATTCCTACAAATAAACACTGTAAAAAGGTTCCACCCCAGGCCCCAAACACAGACTTTACCCAAGACCCAATTCCCCAATTTTCAGTATAATAGTCCTGATATTTCTGTCCCTCATTGTAAATGTGTTGGGCCAGATCTGAGATGTGCTCAGAATTATCAGGAATATATGTGCAGCATTCAGTGCCAATTACTGCACAAGTTCCTCTTTGGGCCGCCAGTACATAATCTAAAGTTAGTCGGTTCTGCATGGCCATTGTTCTGAGGGCTACCATCTCATCATTAACAGCCTTCAGACTAGATGAGGTAGAATTTGCTAATCGAGGCCATTTGAATTAACTCTCGACTCAGAAAGTTCATGCCGGCTTGTGGAAATATTATACCTAAATAAGATTCCCAATCAGCCAATTTTCTTTGTGGTCTGTGGTTAGGTCCGAAGGGGCTGTGGGTTTGAACACGGATATGAGGAACCACATATCCTAAATAACATGAGCCAGACCACTGGGCTGGCAACCATGGGTAGGCCCGTTTTCCACAAATGAAATATGTTCCGTTTGGCGCTCCCCATGCCTCTGAAAATAAGAAGCTTATACCGAATTGTGGGGTGTGCCGATCCCATCCTGGAATTTGGAAGGTAGAGGTGGATATATTTGCAGTGATGGTAAGGTTGCAACGACTCCATCCAACCAAGTGCAGACCATTATTGTGCTTAAAACACGTTTCCCTCACGTTCCTTATTTAGAGTCAGGTATGGTGGTGTATGGCTTCTGTTATATTTAGGGGCGTAAGAGCCTGTGAAACTCGTGGGCTCTAAGCCTCGCTCCTGTAGATATTGTAATGTTGTGCAGGTTAAAGTCGTGTTATGGCAACCCCCATAGTTTGTCATATTAAAATCTCCTAAATTATCCCTCCAAATGATCATGCTTATGACTTCCTCGAGACGCCAAGGAATGGCCCCCATAGGAAGTCCTCCCTGTACATATTTGGGTAATGCGGCACACACCCAGCAGGCACTTTGGTTGGTTTTCTTAGCTGTCAGATAGGAGAGGCCTAAAAAGGAATTAATTCCATGTTCTCCTTTGCGGGAGTGATGATCATTAATCCCTGTGGAACATAGTCCTACAGTAACCATTAACGTTATTAACAGAAATGATTTAATTCTGAGTCTGTAACTGGGGATGAGGGTCGTCGGCAGTGTGACGCGTGGATCCAGCGATCTTTTCCTTCCACTCGAACCGCAGACTCGGTTGTCAACCTGGTAGGGTCCGTCCCACCTGGGCTGGAGAACCTGTGAAGGAAATTTCCTGATCCACACCCACTCTCCTGGGATGAGGTTGTGCCCTCCTTCAGGTGGTGGTGGTCCCCACGCCTCCAGGACCTGCTCGCGGGCTCCTTAGGTGGCCTCTGTCAGCAACTTGCAATAATACAAAGGAATGGTTGATCCATCTGAGGAAACCCCAGTCTCAGCACCTGTAAGAGAACTTGTTTCAAATTATTACAGGCGGCTTTTGCTGCGGGAACCAAGGCAATCTTGTCCTTGTACTGCACTCCCCCCTTAAGCAGATCTGTTAAGAGTTGTGCTCACCCTGTAAAAACATTGCACCCAGGCCCTGTTAAAATTTCACAATGCTAGACACAAAAGGGCCTTATCATAACTGCTTCTATTAGACACTCTAAAGCTGAAGCAACTCAGACTTGTGGGTTTCCTCGTCAGGGGAAGCACTCAGAATACCATCAACATACTGAGTGATCACCGTCAGTTGAAGCCACGTGATACCCTGTTCTGGATAGTCATTCTTTGTAATGCATAATATTCCAACCCAATAGATCTGGGATAAAACCACCCATTAAAATCTGGTACTCGGCAAGTAAAACTTGCTGTCCCAATACTCCTGTGGCCTCCTGCCATCTTCCCATATACATTAATCTATAGCACACTGTTGAACAGAGGAGTGAAACAAGCATGACAGTAGTGCTCCAGTATCCCCTAACAGAGAAACCAACACTCCATTAACAGTACATTTTTAACCACTGGACTGGGACAGACTTAGGGAGGCTACAAGGGATTTACAGGATCTAATCGTTAGGTAAACAGATCTTCTCACAAGACGTTATTCTCCCCAGTCTCGATTCTAAACCTACAGCGTTTCAGCATGTCTGGTTTCGAGACATTCGAATAAAACCAAATTGTTTCCACTATTGCAACTAATTGTATAAAAATACAAAAACTCTTATATTTTCCAATCTCCTTAAGTTGATTTTCGTCAAGTCTCTTTAGTTACGTCTCTAGCCAGTCCCGCTGGCTAAACACACTCACACCGTCATTTAGTATACCAAAACTCACAGTTACACACATACATGCCGGCACACAAATTCATAAAACACACATACACATCGAGAATATATTTTTCTCTTCGTACTACAATGTGCTGTATTCTTGTTTTACTTCTACATTAATCCTTTTAATTCCTGAAGCGCACTCCAGGTTCGCTTCATTTCTAATTTCGGGTACGGTACTTTAGCCCACCGGTCAATATCTCCCAGTTTTGTATTTGATCGTATGGGGGAATCAGGGAAGGTAGGTGCGAGTGCGGACCCCCCTCGACGGGGTGCTAGACACTTAGAGTGACGCTGTCATCAACAGCGCCAGCCCCCGCTACATCAGGCCCTCTCCCGCTTAGGGTGAGAGTACAGGTCTGCGGGCGCCCTCTGTTTAAGAAGGGAGTTCCTGTTCCGTCTCTATCACACTCGTACCAGGTGTCATCCCACTCAGACCCCCTGTCTCCATATGGTCACTGTGGGAATTGATCCCAATTATTTTCATTTCCTGCCTGTCTGTTCCCCTATGGGAGAGCAGGATATAACACATTAACTAGTGCAGTGCAACCAGGAACTAATTCTTCTTTTAGTTTCTGATTCTCCTGCACTGCCTCTTTTCGCTTTTGTTTATTCTCTCTCGTAGCGAGTAAAGTATCTTTTCTTCCGGGTTTTTGTTTTCCCCGTAAACACACTTTTAAGTCACATCCCAATTTCTTTTTTTTTTTCCTCATGTATCTGCCACCACTGGTGCCGGCCGTGCACCAGGGTGGGAGCTACATGCTTGTGCTTTTGCCAATCAATACTCATATACTTTCTTTACAGACGTCTTCGCCCCAGACTCCCTCTGACAAACTCAACTTTTCGCATATTTTTCTCCTTTTTTTTCCCGATATATAAACGGACCCTTCCACCACTTTCTCAAACCATCAGTTAGCACACATGTTCGGTCTCTTTAAGATTCACTTTTGTCGTGTGTGAGGTAACAGCTCATACATTAAGGGGATGCTTTCACTTGAAAAACCTGTGCATTCCTGCACTCATTCAGCCAAGGGCGTCTGTTACCTCCAGATCTAAATGCCTCTCAGAGACTTTAGAGAGGACTTACGCAACACTGTTCACAGGTAAGGAACGAGACCTCGAAAACCCCCTTTCCTGATCAGTAATTCACCATCCCCAGAACGCTAGCATCGCTGCTTTTGCCCCGGGGTGGACTTACACACTGAGCTCAATCAGGGCGATTCTCGGGTCTCAACGTCCTTTAAATCCTGCTACTTAATGCTTTGCTCTTTTATTATGAGGTGTGTTTATGTTAGTGTCGTGCGTGTGTATATGTATTTCACAAACAAGGAAAACACCAAGAACATACATATATATATATATCTCCTACTTCTGTTTCCTTTAAAACAAAAAACCACGCCACGCCAATCCGTGCATGATCAAGGCGTAGCTAATCTCAGGACCCCGGGCGCAATTAAGGCCCACACCAATCCTGGATTCTACGTGCATTTAATGTACCACTCAGCTCCAGAACCCCGGGCGCAATTAAGGCCCACACCGATCCTGAGCCTCAGAACTCCGGGAGCAATTAAGGCCCACACCAGTCCTGAACTACGTGCATTTAATGCGCCACTTGCTCTAGAACCCCAGGCGCAATTAAGGCCCACACCAATCCTGAGCCTGAGAACTCCGGGCGCAATTAAGGCCCAAACCAGTTCTGACCTTCAGAACTCCGGGCGCAATTAAGGCCCACACCAGTCCTGAACTTCGCGGTAAAGGTCCAAAACCCGTTCAAAAACTCCACGCGCAATTAAGGCATACACCAGCTTCGAACGCCTGTACACAATACCGCGGACCGCCTGCCAGACCAAATTCTGGGCTTACAGCAAACAACCCATTACATACACCGGTATCTTCCCCGGGCCAGAGGAATTCGGGAACTCACGTTTACTCCGTCGGGCGATTCTCGCAGGGAGCAGAGACTTTCCAATAGGTCAGAGAGAGTCGAGACTTTTAAATAAAAGAGGAGTCCTTACCTCTTAGTAATTTGCGCGCTGACCGTCTCTCCTGCCGATGGGAAGTTCCACGCCTTCTGGAGCATCCTGTCGACAACGCCAAATTTGTTGTAATAGAACGAATAAGGTTCTTGATCCCGAGATGAAGTAAAACAGATGAGTTTATTGCATGCAAGGAACAATAAAGCTGAAGTCTTGTTTCCCGCAAGAAACGACCAAACCGAAGTATTGTTCCCCGTACTGTTACAAACTTTTGGGTTATATAGTGTCTTCTTCTCTGTTTCTGACGTCACTCGGTCTGATGGTAAAGAGGGGGCTTCATGGTATTTGGCCAGTTTACGATGTTCTGGACAAATGGTCAGTTTAAGATTACACCCAGGGGGGTTCCTAGCTTGCATCTGCAATCCTTATCAGTTAACCCCCTTCCCTGCCATAAACCCCAGCTTGTGACTTAGAAGTCTAAACGCCCTACAGAAAGGATTAAATTCAAACCCCCGTCTTCACATCTTTCTTCAACACCAACAAAAAAGTTAAAGAAAGTATTTGAAATATTGAAACATCCCATGATTCATATGAATAATATTTTCTAATGACCAAATGGTTTGTGGATAATTAATAAGATTAATTAATAAAAAATGAATCAGTCACATGTAGTTGTAATGGATACTTTAATATATGTAGACTAAGGAACATTTTTGGAACATTAGTACTTGTATTCTAAGAGGTAGCAATTAATCAAAGAAAAAAGTACTAATTCTTGCTGGTGCACTGTTGTGCTTAGAGAGATGTGAAATAAAATACTATGTGAAGTTATGGGATTATGATTGACATGCTTTAGATTAGTACATTATTAGTGCTAAGTGAAGTATTCAGTGATGGTTGACTTTTCCATTTTTTTCATACAAGTAAGGACCTGGCTTCTGGAGAACAGAATAAAAACCACAGTGCTGCTGAAATAAGACGCAAGGAGCAGCAGCTGGAGACTTACCAGGAGAAACTGTTTGAAGTGTGTGGAAATCAAGACTTTGAATCTGATCTCTCTAAGCTGCAAGATGACATAGAAAAAACCTCCAAGCAAAGAGGTGTGGAGATGTTTTTCATCAGTATCACTTATGGAATGTGTCATAGAATAAATGTAGCATTGCTTAATTACAGATTAATAAACATATGGATGTTTTGCAGCCTGGTTCCAAAAACTGTTTACAGATGGTTCCAGTAACTTTATTCACCCCTATTCATCCAACCAATGACCATCAATTCAGCTCAGTCAGACTCACCCATTCAATCTTGTCTTTACATACGAGATCTCTATTGACAAAAGCTTTGAATGAAAACACATCTCTTTGTAATCCTCTCAGTCTTGAAATAGATGATTTTGAATTGGCTGGAAAATTCAAATTGAAAGGATGGCTTTTACAGTATGATTAGTAAGTCTGTTACAACCTTAACACCCATGTATGACTCTTTGATAGTGCTGTCAATTTATTCTTTATACAGATATATATATATAACATAAGAAGTAAGTTTTTTTATTTAAAAAAACCAATGCAATTCACTACATTATACTTTTCAGAAGATGTGGACTGTTTCTTTTGGGAATTGGAAATTTTACAGAGGGTATATTCTTCCTCTGGGTTTCTGACATCTGTCATGAGATCCTTTGTGTCATGCTATGTTTGAACCAGAAATAAAAGTACAGTTTATTTCAAAATACTATTTCAGATGAGTTTTTCTACCTAGATCGTTGTTTTGGTGGCTGTAAAGTGTCTTGGGCTTGAGCTTTCTGAGTGTCTGCTCTTTTGCCAGCTATGCTCGCTGGGGCCACAGCAGTGTACACGCAGTTCATCAGCCAGCTCACAGAGGAGAGGGAGCCCTGCTGCCCGGTCTGCCAGAGGATGTTCCCTTCCGAGGCCGAGCTGCAGGATGTCATCAACGACATGCAGTCCAAGCTGCGCCTCGTTCCCGACAAGCTGAAGAACACCGAGCAAGACCTGAAGAGGAAAGAGAAGAAGAAGGATGAGATGATGGGGCTGCGACCTATCAGGTATTGAGCCACACGAAGCTCCAGATTCACAGGGGATAATGTTCCTCGCGCATCAAAAACCCCTTTCATTTTCTGTGTTATTTTTGGATTCATATGTTTCTTTTTGGGCGGCAAGTTGGGCCGATGGATGGCATTGCTGCCTCACAGGGCTGAGGCCCTGGTTTCTGTATTTTCTTCCTATGGAGGTTTTCTCCCACAGTCCAGAACTACACTGGTAGGTTCATTGCTTTCTGGGAAAAACCGTGGTGTGAGTGTGTGTCTGTATACGTGCCTGTGTCTGTGTCAGACCTGCTGGGATAGGCTCTGGCTCCCCCAGGACCCAGAATTGGAAGAAGTGGTTAGAAAATGGATGGATGTTTAATTTTTAATTAATATGCACCATGTTTTTTGGATTATTAAATTATTTTCTACAGATTCTAAACACGGCTTTACATTCACACTTCATTTTAGGGATCGCAGAATTACACTTTCTAATTGGATTAAAAAACAATTGTGAATGAACTACCATTTGCATTTAACTCAAGGATTAGGGATATGCTTCAGGTTACTGTCAGGTTTTGTTACTGACATGAAATTATTCTATAGTACAGACTGGTCACTCTATTACTAATAATTTTATCAATGTTAACCTAGTGAAATAATTGCAACACCTAGGTGTTTGTGTCATTTTTGTTTCATTGTTTATCTAAATGCTATTATCAGATCAGCTATATCACACTTGATCCTGGAAGTCTGCCATGTCTTCTGATTTCATTCCACCATCAACATGCCTTGTAATGAGTTTATTTGAATGTATTATTTAAATAAAGCCATTATGTCGTTCTGATCCTACGCAATTGTAGCCAAATCTACTATTTATCTAGATTTCCTGTTGTTTCCAAATCTTTACTCATTGGCAGTTATATGTTCCCTATACAACCTGGTGGACCAAAACCATCCAGCACCAGGAATGAAGATCGCTGCTTTATCCTGTCCTTACAATTGCATAGTACAGTGCACACACATAGCTGCAAGCTTATTTCCACAAGAGGTCACTGTAGTATTAGGAATGATCATGACGTTTCTCATTATTACTGTTTTTACTTCAAGTGTGTTCTTTACTTTTTTTCGTATGATTTTTGTTACCTGATTAACAGCTAATTTATTTAAAACTTAATTATTATAAAAGTTATATTTGTACATAATTATAGCCTGTATCTTGCAATTCCCATAAAATGAGACCTGACTCATCCCAAATTTCCAAACGTGATTGTAATATCATAAGATCCACAGGATAATATACACACATTCTTATCTGACATACACCCTGACTAATGCAAAGATTCTGTTCATCAGGCCTTTGTGTAACACGATTTTTACCTAAGTCAGAACTGACCCTTTCTTAGCCTTTGCTTGAAGACGTATAGAGAATGATCATTCATTATATTTATAGTTAAAATGTTTTGCTTAATGAATAACATTTTAAAATAAAATAATTAGAATAAATTAACACCAAATGTAATATCCGCCCATTTCCTAAAAGCTTCTTCCAGGGTTGTTGGGGATCCAGAGACTATCTCAGCAAATGAGACAAGCGCAAGGCAAGATGCACCCTGGGCCAACACGGATGCACACGCTCACACCTGAGCCACATTTCACATTGTGGGAGGAACACAGAGCATCTGGAGGAAACCCACGTGAACACAAGGAAAAGATGCAAACTACACAGCGATAGCACCATACAGCCCCAAATTTAGCATACACTTAAAAAAAATTCCAGTAAATAATAAATTAAACATTGGAGTTTCTTAACCTTTTACCACTGTTCACAAAATAAAATTAGTTTATGAGTGCAATGTGAATTATTCAGAGTGTAAAATGGCATCCTCGTGGTGTCTCTGTTACTTGTACTCTTCATTATTTATTCACAGAATCAACTCACAGAACACTTGTTCTTTATAAACATAACATGTCAGTGACTTGAAAATGTAATTATGAAACCTCTGCAAGGTTTTACATAAAGCTGAATTTACATCGAGTCATAGGTGACTGGGAGAGGGGCTGTATTAATTGAACCGTAATAGCCGTAAACTATTATACATTATAAAGTCTGAGATTTTGTTCAATGCTTAGATGTAATACAGTATATGTCAGCTCAACTGCTAGAGAAATGTCATTTGCAGGTGTTACTTAAAACAAAATCTGAGACGAGTTGATGGGCAGCTTCTCAGAATTATTTTTTTTTCAGAATTAACCTTTTTTTATCACATACACACCCTGTTTTCTGACAGTGTCTTCTTTAGTAGTTCGGAAAGAAATGAGATGTGCTTCTCCACCTGCAAGGGCATTCATTATTTGCTCCAAAGCACCTGACAGGGGAGTTAGTACTAATTGGTGGAGTAGCAGATATTTCAATGATGTCACTGCAAGCCTACAGGTGCACCAGTATCCCACAGTTGTTGTTTGCTTGACTAATCCCAGCCTGCACTGGGCTTCAGCCAGGTTCTTCACCTCTGAGTTTAACCAACTCTGCTCCATCTGTTCTTTGAGCAAGCACTGTTATGGGCCGAGGAACCCCCTTCTTTTTAACTGTTTTTGAAGAGACTAGAGGTTCCAGAATAGTCCAGAAATATTCCTGATTCCCCAACTTTAAAACAAGCAGTTCTGCTTTACCAGTGATGATAAACAAAAGGCATTTTAGACTAAATGTTCCACCCTGAGTGAAACAACAGCTGTTAAAGGGTTTAATTGCCATTTATTTCAGGTTATCCCCTGGCTGAATTTATTTGCATGTTATTTAGATGTTATTGTATGCTGTAGCTTACTTGGCAGTTTGATAGAAGAACACCTGTAATAGGTATTATCTGGAAAATTTTCATTATTTTTCAAAGGCAGACTGTGTCTGAGCTGGGCGAGAAGGACCTGCCCGAGTTGCGGAACAGGCTCCAGAATGTAAACCGTGATATAGATCGTCTGAAAAATGACATTGAGGAGCAGGAGACCCTCTTGGCCAGGCTGATGTCTGAAGAAGAGACAGCGAAGGCTTGTCTCCAGGACATCTCTCTGATGGACAGATATCTGGTAACCTTCAGCTTGTCAAAAGAACACTATTGTGCATGCCATGGACGTGCATATTGGCATGCTGATGCTCGTTAGGCTACGTGATTCATTTCTTGCAAATGTTGTGCTGTGTAATGCAAAATTCCATTGAGATGATGTGCTAATGTGGTCTGACCTCTGATGAAAAGCAGTGACTTTTTTTCTATCGAAAATCACCTCTTTAAGTTTGCTCTGCCCTTCATGGTATCAAACATTTTGTTACTTAGTAAAAATACAGTGCCAGTTGATGATTCACAGGACTATTAAAAAACAGTTGCCCTTTAGTTAATTATAATTCTCTTACTGTTTCCCGTAGCACTTCTAGGAATTATTAATTCTAGTGCATGTTCTTTGTCAAAAGTGTTAGGGATTATGCTAGCAGCTTTAAAAGAAAATAAATATTCCTTTATTTAACAAAATGAGAACAAACTTTCGTTGACCATGATGCCTTTGATTTGTCCGTACAGTAGGGCATTCACTGGAGCGATCTGAATGAAGTACCTTGCTCAAGGGTTCGCAAGCACTGTCCCATAGTATCCACATTTGTACTCATCACCCCCTGGTTCGCTGTCTGGAACCCTGACCACTTCCACACTGCTGGCTAGTGCCATGCCATGCATGTTTATAGAGGTCTTTTTATCACCTGTAGTAGTTCAGGTGGGTAGCTGCGTCAGCATGCGTAGGCTGCAGGTGAAGAAGGCTCCACGGCCGAAACGTTGTGTTTTCTTTCTTCTTTTTTCAGCATGGAATAAACCTATTAACTTGTTCCTTTTTATAACCTGTTCTACTTTTCTAGATGGATTTGAAAGATGTGGAACGGAAAATTGCCCAGCAGGCAACGAAACTGCAAGGCATTGATTTGTCCCGCACAGTGCAACAAGTCAATCAGGAGAAACAGGAGACACAGCACAAACTGGACACAAGTGAGCTCACTGTGCTCCTCACTCATATTATCATCCATCTTCCTTAGAGGGTTGCTTTAATCTGTATCGGAAAGTTTAAAATCTATTAATTTTGAAACTCAGTGTTTGAACAAACTTTGAAGAAAGTTCTGTAGGTTCTTATTATGGTCCATCTTGTTATGTGTAAGGATTCTGTTGTTTTCATTTGTTTTCTTTATTAAGCATATTTTTTAAATGGCTTAGAGTGGTTGTATCTAGAGGTCACAAAGTATCATGCTATAAGAGAGGACATCTTTATAAGTGATTATTAATGAATGGGTACAATGTAAAAAATTAACATTGTTTATGTAATTCTTCCATAATATTCTCTTTTTTTAAGCCTCCAGCAAAATTGAATTGAAACGAAAGCTAATCCAGGACCAACTGGAGCAAATCCAGCTCTTGAAAAGCAGCATTAATGAAACGCGAGCTGAAAAACTGCAAATTTCCAGTAATATGCAGCGCCAGCAGCAGTTGGAGGAGCAATGTGTAGATTTTTCTGCGGAGATCCAGTCCTTACATAGAGAGATTCGGGTACATTAAGTCATTTACTTTCTTGTATTATAAATTAAATGTACATTACTGTACATTAAATGTTAAAACTATGCACATTAAAGGAGCCTATTGAGTTCTTTGCCTCAGAAATGTCAAGGGATCTGCCTATCCCTAAAATAACAAAGTCTGCTTGATATGCCACAAAGTTTGTCTAATAATAAATAGTCTTATTTTTTCATTGTAAAATGAATAAATAAGACAAAAGAATGTCTGTCAGAGAGAGGGTAAGTAGTGTGAGTATAATACAGTCTAGGACAGATGAAAAAGTAGCCTACATAATAATGTATGTACATGTAGAAGGTAATCGTCTGGAGTTTAGTCATTGAGATTATCATCACAAATACTAAATGGCATCTGTTGTTCTTTGGAAGCTTTTTAAAGTATCGTGTTTTTACACCTAATTTTTTTTATATTGACTGAATAAACTCAGAGCAAAGAGCACTGCCATCTAAAATTACTGACATTAACAAATGGAAAAAAATGTTTTCTTTTGCTTCTAAAAATGGAAAAAAAAGGTTAGTAGTGTTTCAATGTCTTATAAAGTACTAATATCTGTAGTTGTGTATTGTTCATTTTTTTCATACAGGTTTCGTAACACCTCTTTGTCCTTTCCCAGCTGACAGCAGTATGGTGCTGCTGGCTTTATGCATCTTTGCCTGCATTGTTTAGTTGCAGTTTAATCTACTGATTGCTTCCTAGACTACATAAACTGCAGAGCTGACCCTTGAGATTTAAATAGCCCTTTTCATTGACACTTCATGTCTGCATGCATGCTTCCACTGGTATTCAGGTTACTTTTCAGTTGTCATATCTAGAGCAAGACATGGTACCATGAAGCGGCCTTCATTTCCATCAACTGAAGTATTAGTTTTTTAATATAAAGTGGCTCTTTATATATCATGTTAGGGTTTTGCACCTTTTCCACTGGTGCAAGTGTCTCGTTCTGTGTGTCCCCCTGCAATGGACTGGTGTCCCATCCAGGGTGTATCCCGCCTTGCACCCATTGCCTGTCTGGGTCAGTTCTGGCTCCCCTGCGACACTGTATAAAATAATGCAGTTAGAAAATGGATGGCTGGATTATGTATTTATTGATAATTGAGTTTGAATTAATGACTTTTATCTGTGAGATATTGATAGTGGTAAATCCAGTACTTTGATAGGAGTTATTTATACTACCTTCAGCTCAGCTGGACATTCAAACTTAATCTACTAGCGCAGTCTTTATAGTGTTTTTTAATATGATTAATACACTTCTATTAGGATATTTAACACACATGTTGTAAGTAGTGTTTTGGGATAAATTCGTATTTTGCATAATGCACATAATGAAAACTTGAGGACTGTTCAATCACATAGGTCACAGGATGTTTTGCATCTGTTACAGCTGAATGGCATTATCCTCTAGTTACTAGTGTGATGCTTCTTTTCTTTAGGAAGCCAAAGAACAGTTGTCGCCTCTTGCAATGACCCTGGAGAAACTGCAGCAGGAGAAGCAGGAGCTCATAGAGAGACGAAGGCAGAAAAATGAGGAAGGACAGGAAAAGGTCTGGATTAGTAATGCAATTTCATCATAAGATTTCTAAGTGATTATAAGCTAAATATGAAATGTAAAAAAAATGATTTGTTTCTTTTCTTATAATGATATGATTGACATTAACCTATAAATTGATTTTTCTTAAGAAGGTTATTTCGGACACTGAGGGATTTATGTTTTTTTTTTCAGATTAATGCCATTAAGGAAAAGATCAGGAACATAAACATCTGCGATAAAGAAATTGAGAAGTATGTTAAAGAGGGGAAGGATGAATACAAAGAGGTAATGCTGTCGTGTAGTTCTGGTTTTTGAGCTCACGTTCAAAATAAAAAATGATTAACCAAACTTGTATTGAGAAAAATGTGCATCTGTTGTAGCAAAAGGAGGCTGAACTGCAGGAAACAAACACACATCTCCATGAAGCCGAAAAACAAAGAGAGAAGATCAGCATAGAAATGGGAAATATTAGGCAAGACATTGATACTCAAAAGGTAAGAAAGCAACATGACTGCTAACTGTTGCTTCTGCAGAACAACTTCAGAATGAAGTGCTATATTCAGATTAATCAGATCCTGTTGGCAAAACAAATGCAAGCATAGAGTGTAGTGTGCGTTATAAATGTCCATCATATCTAAAATAAGTCTTTAAGCAATACGATTAAATTGTATATGTTGTTCATTACTGGCAATGCCCTTATATATTTACTGTTCATAATGTGTCAAGTGCTTAGTCAAATATGTGCCTTCTGAAATGCACCTAAAATAAATCTGAATCATCTGTTTTATGGAGGTGGTATTTTCATTTTTGTCTCAGTTTTTGCCTCTGTAGAAGCTGTAGAGAAACAAGAACGTTAGCCTTTTTATTTTTCCAGATCCAAGAAAGATGGCTCCAGGATAACCTGACTTTAAGGAAGCGAATTGAAGAGCTTCAAGAAGTCGCCGAGAAACGAAGGGCCCTGATAAAGGAAATGGGAGACATGCAGGTCATGCAGCTGAGGAAGTAAGAAAGACTTGGAATGCAGATCGATGCCTTTTAAAAAAAAAATGTAACAGTCTGACCCCCTACCATAAATAAACATGATCACGGCAGGACTGTTTTTTCGTTGACTGTTCAGTGAACGGAAGGAGGTGGACAGCAGAATCGAAGACTTGAAGAAGAATCGCAGCGTAGCACTGGGCAGGCAGAAGGGGTTTGAGGAAGAGATCCTGCGGTTTCGGAAGGAGCTGCGGGAGGACGGGTATTGTGACGCAGAGGAAAAGTTCAGAGAGAAGATGATTGTAATGAGAACAACTGAACTGGCCAACAAGGACCTGGACATCTATTACAAGACACTTGATCAGTAAGTATAACTAGACACATAAGGGTCTGTATTTTATGTGCTTAGCAGAAAAAATTAACAAAAGGTCATTTTCCAGGTATCCTAGTGATATGTACTGTCCACTTTAACCATACTGTTTTCTCTAAGGGGATATCCAGAGTTATATCACTTGCATTACAGTTACATGATTTGAATTACTCAGATGAAAGGTCACTATGTTACTCAAGTGATTTAATAGATAGTATTGTGGTGATGCAGTTTTTCCTAGTGATTTTTAATTCTGTGGACTTTACATTATTTATAAACGTATTAACATTACATACTTCCTAGCTTTTTTAGAACTTATATAATATAATTAATATATTGATTTGTTAGTTATCATAGAAGTGACTTTTTCCAATTGTTACCCATTCATTTTTTGTCTTCCATCCTAGATGTGGTGGTGTGTTTGTTTCTTTTCTTATTAGTAACAGAATGAGATTTTATATGTGAAAATAAATGTGTACACTTTTTACATTTCACATGCTGGTCGGTGCATTTGCATTTTTTTTATAATTGTGTTATCTTATGATCAGTGTTTCCATAATCACAGCCTAAACTTGCAGTGTAATATGTGTCTATTTTGCTTTATCAAAGCATCTAGACTAGATTGACTTTATATTTGCCTAATATAGGTTCTCAAATCAGGCTTTGCATAGTGTACAATATGTGTACAGGCATATATGTATTTTTTGTTTTCTTTAGTAAAGAACAAATAAAGAATTAAAAATGATGATAAGTTCAGAACAGTTGTTGAGCAAAAGCAAGTACTTTGCGGCCTCTTATCTAATAGGAAGTGACAGCATTACTTACTGCGAGCACGCAAGATAAAGATCATATTACGAACACCAACACTGTCAGCTTCAGTGCACCCAGAATAGTCAAACTCAGTCTTACCATGATGTCTTTTTGGAATGACTGTTCTTTTTTCCATCAATCACCTCACTTCCCTGTGGGCAGTTTCAACAGGCATAACATGAATAATGATGGGGAATTTCAATATCTAGTCTACACTGTAATTAAGTACATTATGTGATAATGAATAAAGAAATAAAAAGACTGGTCTCAAAACTCAGCATGTACGATGTATATATTTTTTTCTGTGGATCCAAACTTTTAGTAAGACATGGCCAGTAAATTAATTTGACCTCCAAACTTGAGAGTGGATGTGGTCTCTGCAAGATATAATCTCTGCATGTTGTTTTTTTTTCAGGTATTTTGTCTTCCTGAAAGCATTCTGCTGATTCATCTCACATTTGTTATGTGTTTGCAGAAATCTGTAATGGTAATAGCCAAAGTGAACAAAGGCATTGATAAGGACACTTGAGTTTCCTTTCTTTTTCAGTAGTTCATGAACATCATGTAGGGAGTTTCCATGCTCACTAAGATCAATGTTGGTTCACTTTTATTTGCTCAAAGTTTAAATATGCACATTTTTAATCCATGTTAAATTTCTATATTTCTGAACATAAAAGTAAGAAGGATTTAGAAATTAAAGGAACCACTTCATCCAAGTTGCAAGTTTGGTGATGAAGAAGTCCTTTAAAAACATAGCTGACACCCTTAATACTCCTGTTTTGTCCCTGGCACCCTTAATGCTATGTAATGAACTTTTGGGATTTTGTTTCCCTCACTCAAGAAAAATAATTGCTTGTGATTGAATTGTATGTATTTCACACCAGAGGATGCTTAAGCTTTTCACATAAAAAAGGACTCACTTTATATAATACAGAAGTGCAGCACCCACCTGGAACACATAGCAAGCGTGTGCCAGCAGTCCCACTACACACCAGATCAAATAATTCACCAACTGAACAGAGGGGGAAATTTAGACTAGAAGCAGAGTTTAGCGAAGGGCACTGGAGTCACAGCCCCACTAACAGTACCATAGGATTTTTAATGTCCAACTACTTAAAACCTCAATTTAATGTCTGACATTAAATTGTCCCTTGCAGCAGCAGTGTCCCTTGACAACAAAGAGGGGGCATTGGTTTGAAAATTGTGTTCCATAAGGAAAGGTGCCACCCACTAGTCCACTACTGTCAATTACAGCAAAAACCTCATTTTCCTTAACAGGATCCTATCCCATACTATTACTTGCTATGATTCTAAGATCTAACAAGATCAGTTTAAATTTTAGACAGGATACAGCATCTGTACCTTGTGAATGAGGTGTCAATGTCCGTGTTTAAGCATTGTAGTGATACATGTAGTGTAACATGACTTACAGTCCTGAATATTTCATGAACTCTGTATAAAGGGTATAATCAAATTAAACCTACTTTTTCCCTAAATTTTGCTCATAAGAATGTTTAAAATTGAAAAGATAAGATGTAGTTGCATTTCATGCATGTGTACTGTAAAACCTCACTTCAAAGGCATGTCATTTTTTGCTATTATTCTAAAACTAGCACCACCTAGTGTTGGAAAAAATGTTCAATTAAAAAAACATCCTGGTAGAGGTGATTTTGTCGTTTGTATTCTAATCGGTTATTTCTGATTCTACAGAGCAATAATGAAGTTTCACGGTATGAAAATGGAAGAGATCAATAAGATCATCCGTGACTTATGGAGAAGTACTTACCGTGGACAAGGTCATTAATAAACTTACATGACTTTTAAAAATGGTTCAATTACATGACTGTGTCAGAAACATTTGACCACTGTTCACTTTTTTAATGCTGTATGTTTTGATCTGAGGTATCAGTGTCCATGTTTAGTTATTGTAGTGTAACATTGTCCTGGACCGACAGATTTAATGAACTCTGTATTAGCAGTACATGATTTGTGTTTATTATACCATGTCACCAAAGGTTTGTTTCTTTTCATGCGTGAAATGAGTCCTGGTAAACATCCATTGTTCCTTTTCTGTTCTACAGACATTGAATATGTGGAGATTCGCTCTGATGTCGACGAAAACGTATCAGCTAACCTTAAGAGGAGAACTTACAACTACCGAGTTGTGATGGTTAAGGGTGACACTGCACTGGACATGAGAGGGAGATGCAGTGCTGGGCAGAAGGTAGGGTCTAGTGATGTAATAGCTTCAATCATATCATCTGTAAATGTACCACAATGTGGATCATATTTCTAAAACCATATTTAGTCAAAGAGTTTTGACACGGCAACAAGATGCAGTTGCATAAACCAACTGTTACTAGCTTGGACTGGAAGTTAGTAATGAATATTCTGGCAAGCAAAGAAAGACTGCACAGTCTGCAGGTATATTTTTTTGTCAAAATTGACTAATTAACCTTTTAGGAAACCGGTAAATATTCTGCGAAAGGGTTGTGCTGAAGAATCGCTTTTGGAATCTCAACATCAGTTTAGTTGTTGTCAGCAACATTGAAACAAATGTTTGAAATGTAACATAATTTTGCAATAGATGCAAAAGAACCTATTCGATTTTAAGTAGCATCTGCTAATTATTTGTATTGTCGCAAAAACTGTTGGTTTAGAAAGGTATTGCAAAAATCTATTTACATTAAAATTTTGATATTTGGTATATAGCAAAGTACTGTACTACAAAACCTATTTCCTCTCAGTACGTAGATTAGCATCAGAAAATAGGAGATAGCAATCAGAACATCATAATCATGAAAGAGGAGCATTTTGAGGGAAATCAAGACTTTCAGTTCTCGGAATTACCAAATAAGTACAAGTTCCTGACATTGTGGGTCAACATTATGTCAGTTGTGTGTCTCATTCAGCATTTTACTTTCACATTTTGGTTATATTGCATATTCATTAATAACTGAATGAACTGAAGATACAACTGACTGTGTGAGCGAAGGTTTTTAGAATTGTCATTCCTTCCAGACAAATAGACATTGAACACGCACTGCCTTCACATTTGAGACCTGCGCATTTATTACTTTATAATGTCAGGAGAATACACCTTTTTCTGGTGGGTGACATTATTGAATCTGTGATCTCTTCGTGAGTTTTTTTTTTTACTAATTTTGTGTGTTGGTGCAAGGAGATGTGGACACAACTAACCTTATCCATTTGTAAAACCTTCAGGATATATCGCTTTTGGTACATTCCATGTGAACTGACCAGCAAGCCAAAAACAATTACTTTTTTTAAAGAGTGTGGTTCTTAATTTTTGATTATGATAAATCAACTTCCCTATCCTATCTGAGTTGCCTAATTTAAAAGTGATTACACATTGACTTGAAAGGGATTCTGCTGTATCCTGCACTTAAAAAAACAAAGGAAAATAGTCGTCAAAATCAACCATGTTTACTTTTTTTCATTTAATTTGGTTATAGGTCTATTATTTGAGTTTACACAAGTGAATTCTGGCCGTTTGAAAATCTTTAATGATATTGTGTACCTCAGTGTTATCAGATACTGAATCCTTTTTGTGTATTTTGTTAATAACATTCACTCCATCTTCAGGTACTTGCTTCTCTGATCATCAGACTTGCTCTTGCTGAGACCTTCTGCTTAAATTGTGGGATTCTTGCTCTGGATGAGCCAACTACTAATCTGGACCGTGAAAATATTGAATCTTTAGCCCATGCCTTAGTAGAGTAAGTACACATGATGTTTTAGGTGTTTTTTACAAATATCCAGTCTCATTGTTTTGGGTTTCCCCTTTCAAAACTATATTAAATGAAATACCTTTCTTTTCTATAGCTCGTTTAATCTCAAAGAATCCTTAAGGGCTTTACATACATAGAGCAGGACCCACAGCTTCTATCACCATTCTGCTCCAGCTTGCCCTCTACACAACAGATCAGATGGTGAAGTCATGAATTACTGACCAGGTCAATTTTGCTTAGCTTCTGTAAACTGATTGCAGAGTACAGTTTATATTAGGCTTATTTATTTTAGTTTCACAGTAAAATTAAGAATACATGAAAAAATACACACTTTTTAAATTTACCTACGTTATAATAAAACATAGTAGTTGTACTTACATGTCTGTGCCTAATTTGTGTTTTTGATGATTTACCAAGAAAATCTGTCTTGTCTCGTACCCCCAGAAAGGACATCAGGGGTGTGTGCACCCCAGGTTCAGAACCACTGGTCTAGTGCAAGGTTTTCTAGTTATTGTCCTGGTCCTCTGTCTCTGCTGGTTGTCATATAGATTTGAACTGTCAGTTAATTACACTTATTGAACCCTTAATTGCATCAATTACTTTAGTTCTGCATCCCTTTTTATAGCGCAAGTCCTTAAAATAACTACTAAATGTGTATTGCTGCCAGTAAAGACAGCAAATGGAACACTGCTCAAAACTGATTCAAAATAGTAACTTGCTCATAGCTTTCCAAACAACTTTGAATTGATTATCTAAGGATGTTCATACAGAGGTGGAAATAATATTAAGATGTGGCCTTTATGCATGTACCTATTCGTAAATTGCCACCTCATTGATCAAACAGTAAAGTTAGGTGAGAGGAGTCCGGAAACCCATTATGTTCATGTTCCCGCAAAAATTCACACTCACTTATAACAGTGTTTTTTTCGTTTGTGAACTCTGTTGTGCTTAGTGTAAATTAATCAAATAGCCTTTAAAGAATTAATCTAATCTAAAAAAATTGGCCAGCAGCCATATCACCCTGCAATTCACTACCGGCAACGTACTGAAACTCTGGTGTGAATCTGGTCAGTACCTGGTTGGGAGACCTCTTGGGGAAAAACTAAAGTTGCTGCTGGAAGAGGTGTCAGTGGGGCTAATGGAGGGGGTGCTCACCCTCTGGTCTATGTAGGTCTTAATGTCCCAGTATAGTGACCTGGACACTCTACTCTAAAAAAGGCACCTTCCTTTGGATGAGACTTCAAACCGAGGTCCTGACATTAAAAATCCCCAGGCATTTCTCAAAAACAATAGGGGTGTAACCCTGTCATCCTGGACAAATTTCCCATTGGCCCTTACCAATCGTGGCCTCCTCATAATCCCCATCTACGAATTGGCCTCATCACTCTGTTCTCCTCCCAACTGTTAGTTGAAGTGTGGGGAGCGTCCAGGTGAATGGTGCACATTGGTGGTGGTGGAGGGGAGTCCCCATTACCTGTAAAGCGCTTTGAGCGGAGTGTCCAGAAAAACGCTATATAAGTGTAAGCAGTTAAAATAATTACATTCTGAAATAAATTAAAATTAGCTTTCATTTGCCTCACCTGCTAAAAATAAAGATGAAGTATTCTCAGAAAGTTTAAAGCTGCTCAGTTAGTCAGATAAAGTCAAACTATATACAGTACAGTGCTCATTTTCTATGTCATTTGTTTTTTCTTAAAATCATTTGCAACAAAAACAAGAAAAAATTATGTGAACGTGAGCTCAAATACTATGAAATAGGAAACAGTTTCTAATTGAACATGTTTTTAAGAAGAAGCGTTCAGCCAAGCTGTCAGAATTTGTGCCCTAGCAAAATATAACCTAGCAGTACATATTTTCATAAGAATAATTTCTGCAAATGAAAACACCCAAGTGTTTATTTCAGTCTCCATTTAGCCTTGCAAGATACATTTTTTTATATGCCCTTAGATCTGCTAGTCCTTGTGCCTGAAGACCGAATGTAGGCTTCAATGAGATGACTCAATGATGATGTTAAAATCATGAAATCATTACTGAGAATGCACTGTCTGGGATTCAGTGGCACAGTTGCACCAGTTACACTGAAAAAATACATTAGCAGCATATTCACGTGTATACTTTGTATAAATCTTCTTTGTGGACAATTAAATTGGATAAGCTGGTGTAAGCTTCCTCTTAGAGTAAGAGAAAGTATTCTTCCATACTGCATTGCAACCAGGACTCCTGACCAGGTTGTCTAACTATATATGATCTATAGATAGGTGTGAATAGCTGGAGAAAGGTGCATAAAATAGAAATATCCTAGTAAGGTTCCACCTAGTATATTATAACATATTCCAACATAGAATAGCCATTGGCATCAAAGATGTCACTAACAGTATAAACATTTAGATCTGGGTAGCTAAGTAAAAAGGGCTGAAAATAAGGTCTGGCTTTTACTTCTGCTCTGGACAAATGCTATATGTCAAACTCACAGGTGGGAAGACAGGATTTTTTTTGCTTACAGTGCATGAACAGATCAAAGGCTGCTGAAGTAGTGGTTGCAGTGATAATTTATTCCTGCAGTCTTGCTTTCTGCACTGGAAAGATTGGTATTATAGTTCTTCTGCTACATTTGTGCATTCTAGATTCTTCTAGGTTAAAAAATATCACATTTCGCACATTAAGGAGATTTCAGTATGAGATCACTATTTTGAACTTTACTTTAAAATCACTATTAAAGGTTTAGAAAGATCAAAAAGGTTTTGTAAAAGATGAAAAAGAAACCTGTCATTATAGTTATTACTGGATAGTAACCTATTTTTTTGAAGGTGTAAATACTTCAACACAAATCATTGCCCAATAAAATAACAAATGTTTTGTTAGGATTAGAGTATGGATAAATGAAAATTGTAATCCAGAGTATTTTAGTTACTGTTGATATGTAGTGTAATGTAGTGTGCTCTCTGAAGGAGCCAGTTCTGTAGGGTTTGGGCATTTACTGGGACAATTATTAATTGTAGCAGTAAATCACAAAATTGATTCTTTTGATGGCTTTAGAATCCAACCATGCGACATAACTCAAACAACGCACACACACAGGTACTAATACACGAGGATACATTTATTAATACATAGAATATGCATGTAAAACTAACAGATCTTATCGAGAGGGTTATCAGAATACAAAAGATATATATTCAATCAGTTACAAAGAGTTACACATCAAGAGGACATACGTTCAGTATATCATTCATTAAGACCGTTTCATAAATGAACTTGGTTATAACTTCTACATTAGATACTCAAAACAAGTACATAACTCTTAGGAATTAAATTGATATCAACTGGTTGGGATAACAATTGAATTCTCGAGCAGTAATGCATTGAAGTTGAATACTCATCCAATCTCTGGGGATTCAGATCTACTGCGGGCACAAAGAAACAGTTGCAGGCTTGTTGCTGTCCAATCCGCGCTCTCTGGCTAGGTGCCAGGCTGTACTGTGCGGCTTGCGACGGTGCGCTGCTGATGCTCACTGACCGGCTAGTTAGTGTTGGCTTTAACTAGCAAAGTTTGCGCACAGGAGAAAAGATGACTGTGGGTCCCAGCAGGTCAGGAAGAGGACCGGTTCGTTCCTGATGAAGAGCTAGTTCTGAATAGTGATTCAGCTGTCCACAGTTCTGACCTGTTCACGAGGCCTGCTGCTGGTGCTAACCTCGGGTGGATCCTCTGGTTACTCTCTGGCAACCTCCGCTCTAGACTCTTTGAACAAAGGAAAGTTCTGGCACTCGGACCCACTGGCCGTTCCGTTGTTGTCCGGGCTGAGTCTCAGGATGGTCAGGAGGCGCGCTGCGAGAATGTCCTGCCCTTGGGAGCCTTCTGCTCCTGGGCCGTCCTGCCCTGGAATTCTCCTTTGAATTCCCTTTAGAAAAGTTCACAGAATTCTACTGAATCTTACTGAATCTCTCAGGCTCTCTGTGTTGCCTGTTTTTACCTGGAGGAACTTCAGCTCGTTGATTGGCTGAAAGTTCCATGGGCATCAGAGTCCCACGTGGGTTACTCGGCCCTACCAGTCCCTGATTGGTTGATCAAGGTGAGATATGAGTCACTTACTCCTGACACTTAGGAATGCAGTCCAGATGTCCATCTGGCACTCCCTAGACAGATAGGCGCCAATGGATGACCATTGATCATAATAGCCAGGCTTAGCTAAGTGCATCCCCCTTTGGGAGCTGTCCTAGGAAACCTTATCAAAGGAAACCTTAAATCAGCCTGCATGAATAGTTTCTCTGTGGCTGCACCACAGAGATGAACAGAGATGGGACCATTTGGGAAAGCTCAGAACACTTAATTCTTTCTTATTAATAAGCCTCGCCGCTACAGTAGGAATGTAAATTTCACCATTATTTATACTTCTTTCATTTTTATTTGCATTTACTTCCCAGTGTCAGGGAGGAAGGTAGGTAGAGAATTAGGTGACCCTCTCTCCTAATTAAAATGTAAACACTGAAATGATATAAAATTGTTTTGAACAGTGTTTTATAATAAAATTGCAGATAGTTATAGAAATTGTGTCAGTGATGTGCAAATCCTAAACGGAAAGACAAAGCAAATCTATGGGCAGTGATAAGGATCAGCTGGAGAGCTGAGCAGCTTGTATTTGCATAGTTGTCCTGTGAAGTGGATAGGTAAAGCTGCAGGTTAAGGAGCACTGAGCTAGGGTTTCTTCAAATTTTATATTTTTAAAAAGCAGTGATTGCAGTCCTCTAGCTCCACTAATAGCAGAATTCCTTTCATATAGGTATATGATGGGATCCTCTCATCATAATCAGTGATGGCTTGTAATTGCTGGGTGTCCGAAAGTTTGCAGTGATCTTATGTGAAAGATGTTCTGCTCTTCCAGTGGGTTTCAACTCCCCTGCCTGAGGCTCTGTAGAGTTCTCGGGTCATCAAAACTGAATGGCTTACACACTCATAGGTCTTAATACTGGTGATTCTAATGCAAGTCAGTATAACTCACTAACTAACATTTCATGCTCAAGAGCTATATCAGGTTTGTGAAGCAGCATCCAAGCCAGCTCCAGGTTTTTTTTTTTTTTATAGAGGTATTTCTGGTTTAGGTATTGTTTTTGAGGTAATTCATAATTCCTACAAAAAACAGGAATTGCAAAATGTCATCTAACTGTCATAAAACTGTATGTGTATCTCTTTCAGGATAATTAAGAGTCGTTCCCGTCAGCGTAATTTCCAGTTGTTAATCATCACACACGATGAAGACTTTGTGGAGCTTCTTGGTCGATCAGAGTACGTGGAGCATTTCTACAGGATTAAAAAGAACATTGACCAGTGTTCAGAGATCTTGAAGTGCAGTGTTGCATCCCTGAACTCTTATCTTCATTAGCCAAAATGCCCATTGACCATCCAAACAAACTACAAAATGATTCACTAAAACCCCGTGTGAAAATGACTTCAGTTAACATTGCTCACAAATGTCTAGCAATAGCCATATTTTCAACATTCTCTTAGAAAAGGTTTATAAGAGTGAATGTACTGTGAATAAGAAGATATTACATGTATTAATGTTGGGCTTTGAAATGGAAATAATGTTATGTGCATTAGTTTCTGTTACATTTTGCCTACCTTCCCAAAGAAAGTAAAAAGATTAAATTACAAATCTCAACTGTTAATGCAAACAATTGTAGTCTTTACCTTAGTAATATAAAGGCAGATGCAGTATTTTTGATATGCTAGTCTCAATTTTCTTCTTACCTAATCTAATAAAAAACATTCTACTAAAGGCTCAATGGTTTGAAAGAAAATGTTTAAAAGCACCTTCCTTTGAAACCATTGCAGCACTGATTGTCTGCAGAGCTGATTTTTGAAAGATAATTTGTGTACTTGCATAAAAGATCAAAAAGATTATAAAAATGTTATTCTATATGTTGTTTAATATTCTTTGTTGGAGATTACAGATAATAAGAAATATTTATGCATGTAATGTGCATGTAATTCTTTTTGAAATAAAGCATAGAAAGTCATGAAGCTTGTAGTCTCTTGTTTATAAGGTAAGAACATTGTTCTTGAAGTGAATTTCCTGCCATCAGCCGTGCTTATCTTTTCTTAATGCAGATCAGAGGTACTTGAGAATATTTTTTTTAGATGAAGTAGTCTTTTTTGGTACAGTGCAATAAAATTAAATGATGAACCTTTTTCTGTTTTTAAATAAATGTTATATATTAAAATTAAGCTATGCATGGTACAAATGGGAATATATATATATATATTACTTTTAGTTTAATTGTGTTATCAAATATAAATGTTTTATGGTATTTTCTACAATCCTGTCTCGGATGTAACTTTGTCCAATACCAGCCAAACTTACATTATTGAAAATGGATGGATTTATGTTAGTTACATGTCCCATAATGTCTTAGTTCACAGGAAGCAAAGCGTCTTTGCCATAACAACAGAATTGACTGAAAGTTCCTGTGTAGCGAGCTCGCCAGTTCTGATGAGATGTGGTCATAGAGTTGGATCAGGTCTACAGCACGAGTAATTGTGCAAAGCAAAAATAGAAACCTTAACAGAAATAAAACACATCTCCCAGATAGAAATACCAAAATAGCAAAAACAATTTTAACAAAATAGTCTCACATGCATTAAAAAAGGAAAATGTACTGTATGTATCGGTTGGAATACTGTTCATGTGCAAATGGAATATGATACCGGAAAGGTGCATGTGTGAATTTAAGATCGCACTTTATACTTTATACACATGGCAGCAAATCTCTTATTGCAGAAATGCTATGGCTTAGAAGTGTGACTTCCGAATAGTGCCTAATTAAATCTGATTTTTATGCCTTCATCTCAGCCTGGGCTGCTATTTGTTTTATTATGCATCATTTATAATTTTTCAGTATATTTTACAATGAAACTTTTAATCATTTTTTTTAGGCAGATAACCTGTCATACTTTGGGTTGGTAGTACATTGAAATGTACATGCTTAATGTCTTACAGTGAGGCCTTTTGAGATACGTGAAGGTGTAGATTTGTCTTACAGCATGATGACATGGTGTGTAGCACTGCTGCTCCGCCCCTCCAGAACCAAGGTTTGATTACATCCCTGCTGCCTGTCTCTGGATTTTGCAGGCTATCCATGTGTTCAAGTGGGTTTCTGCCATTTCCTACCACCTCCCAAAGCCATACAGGATAGGTTTGTCTACATTGGTTAATTTTGAAGTTTATCCTCATGAGAAAAGCATTTGGGTTCTCCAGCTCATTACTTAGATATGTGGATTTTAGTTATTTTTACACCAAGTAGTGGTTATGAAACTAGAGAGAGACTGATTTATCTAATATTCTGTATAACTATATTAGAATATTATATTGTTCTGCAGCTTGCAAAAAAATAACACTCTGCAGAAGAGAGACTGATAATGCTCTTTGTTTCTGGACCTTGTAAAGAGTCAAAAGAATGGGCATTGTGCCATAGTAAAAAGGCTGGGTTGGTTTGGCCTACATAGACTTGATGGTGGAAGATTTCACTTTCTAAATCTGACTAGCACGCCAGCCTTAAATATCGTACTTCCTAAATTATGTAAAACCAAGTAAGGATTTTTTCCTTTCATATTTATAAGTCATAGGTAATGTCCAGATCTATTAGGTTTCTTGCCTTAGACCATAGACTCGGTTGAATATCTTCAGGTAACACATTTGAACAGCACACTTCAATGCACCAATGCTCGTTGTAGTTTAAAGTACCAATCAACTGATAAGAATCAAAAGTTGTTTGTTCTCGTTATCACAGTCTAGATTTGGACTACTTTGATCTGATCAATATTATTTCACCTCAGATCTAATGATGATACTGTACATGTTAGTCAACAGTTTCGTTGCTCTTATCAAACTATATTTTGCATATACACATATACATCAATGTATAAGACATTATAAATTTGGAATATGCTTTTTAAGTCATATAGAAGAAATATCTGATAGCAATTCATGGCCCTTATGGTTGCTTTTAAAGGTAAAGAGATGAGTCACGTCTTATGTAACAAAAAGGTTTCTTCTATCACTTCTTCCTCCGTCTTTCTCATCAGTACTGCCTGAGGTAAGAGGCAGAGTCTTCTCTGAAATCATGAGGTTTGTAATAACATCTGTAATTGTTTGCTTCTTCATTGCTGCTGCAGAGAGTCACCAAAATCTCAGAGTAAACGAAATTCTTAAAGCTGCTTCCATTATTAAAACGGTAAGTCCATTGATTCTTAATGACATTTTTTGCCTTTTTTGTAACTATTATCAATATTCTTATTTATTTCTATTTCATATTTAGGATAACTGTGACATCTTTGTTCCAAATATATATGTCAACACTGGGGTAAGTGGCAAATTGCAAACACACCAGTTTTCATCAATATTGCTTGGATGTAAATTTGCATCATGCTAAAAAGCGCAATACTTTTGTCAAACAGATTTTTAGTGTAATGTAGCAGCTCAAACGCCATAACAAACCAAGGTTATAATCTGTGTGTCCTAAAAGAAGCATTGTTGGTGCAAAATTTATTTTTCTTAGGGTGTCTTCCAGTGGTGTTTACAGTACCAGGTCAGCAGAGACTTCCAAACTCTCAATTATTTTTAAGGTTCTGTGCTAAACTTGTCTCCACTGTATTTTTCAAGCATCTAAAAAACTAAATAGAATTTCTTATTGCATGTTTTCAGTACATCTTCTTTGATTTATTCTGCACATTCTTCCCACATTGCTATTTAATTTAATTGTTTCTTTACTTCCTTCTTTGCTTTTCTACTATATTCCCAATCCTTATTGTAATTGTGTAATTCTGCTGTCTCCTCTCATTGTGTGCTTTCTAATTTTTTCCTTAAAAAAATTGAATAGGAATTGAAGGAATTTGGGATTTTATTGTATTAGGTTAATACTCTGTAAATATTCATGTTAACAAATCACATAATTTTGAGTCCGGATTTGCTCCAGCATGCTCAGGTTTGTAAACCTGTCCGAAACAAACTTCTGATTTGGTTCCGCCTCATTGTGATCATTGTGAAGATTGCTGACTATATAGACTGGGAGATGAGTGTGGGGATCTATCAGAAGGTGCTGGAGCCTGCAGTCAGGAAGGACAAGAGTCCTGAGTAGAACAGTCAAGGGAAGACTCTGTAGTAGACGAGGTGTGTGCTTGTGTTTGTATGAACGCTAGGAAGAAAGTAATATTAAACTTTCTTTTTTGGCAGGTGCAAAAACTCAGTAAGCTTCTGTGTAAAGGAGTGAAGGCCTTGGCGAGAGCAGTAAATGCAAAGGAATGTGCCCCCATGAAAGAAAGCATCACAACCCTAATAAGAACTATGAAAACAAAGGTAATGACATTGCCGGATGTTCACTGCCATACCAGAATATTAGATGCTACTACTAACAGCAGGACGGTTCACCTCTGGAGAAGTGCCACAATTCCAGATGCTGGTGGAGATATAAGATAATAATAATAATAATAATTGCTTACACTTATATAGGGCTTTTTTGGACACTCCACTCAAAGCGCTTTACAGGTAATGGGGACTCCCATTCAGCCATAGTGCGCCAGAACGCTCACCACACATCAGCTATCAGTGGGGAGGAGACCAGAGTAATGAAGCCAATTCATAGATGGGGATTATTAGGAGGCCATGATTGGTAAGGGCCAATGGGAAATTTGGCCAGGACACCGGGGTTACACCCCTACACTTTTCGAGAAACGCCCTGGGATTTTTAATGACCACAGAGAGTCAGGACCTCGGTTTTACGTCTCATCCGAAGGATGGCGCCTGTTTATAGTATAGTGTCCCCGTCACTATACTGGGGCGTTAGGACCCACATGGACCGCAGGGTGAGCGCCCCCTGCTGGCCCCACTAACACCTCTTCCAGCAGCAACCTTAGGTTTTCCCAGGAGGTCTCCCATCTAGGTACTGACCAGGCCCACACCTGCTTAGCTTCAGTGGGCTGCCAGTTGTGAGTTGCAGGGTGAAATGGCTGCTGGCCAAGATAAGATCACTTTGCTGGCCATATACAATTTCTTGTTTTAGGAAGTTGTCTTTTGACATACCCCAACTTGCTCCCCATGAGACACACAGATAGGGAAAGAAGCATGGGGTTGGGCCGCAGGGTCAGCCATTTATATGGTACCCCTGGAGTAGTTGGGGGTGAAGGGCCTTGCTCAGGGGCCCAATGGAGTACGATTCCTCTGCCGGCCGTGGGATATGAACCGGCAACCTTCCAGCCACAGGCGCAGATCCTTAGCCACAGAGTCACTGCTCCGCCCCTATATGGGAGCCAACAGCAGCTGATGCAGCTCTAAATGAGATGTGGGTAGTGGTTCAGCAGCTTCTTGAGATCTGAATTGCGGTTCCTGTCCTCGGTGTTTGTATCTGCCAACCTCTACCTCTACTTGTAACCCTCTATCTGAAAGATGCCTTAGACAGGTGTGAGAGGGGAGTCGTGTCAACATGCAGTGGAACAATTAAAGGGGAAATCTCACCACTGAAAAGGAGAAATAAGAATTATAAGGTGGCATTGTGTCTCAAGTGTCACCTGAACAGGGCTCTGCATGCCAAAACATTGTTTCTACTTTTCAGCATGGAATAAACCTTTACTTGTTCATTAGACACATCTACTGTTGCTACCAGTGATTCATGCATCAAAATCTCATCTTGTAGGAGGACACTTCCATCAGCCTTCTTTCCCAAAACATACAGGGGAAATGTTTCCAAGAAGCATAAGGTGTTGGGCCATTATTGGGACCTTGGACAGGATAGTAACAATATGCGATAAGAGCAATCGTTCTGATAGTGCACATTGAATTGAGATCGGATTTTTTTATGATTTTATACAACACATACTTAGATTTTTCTGGCCTGTCTATTTAGCGCAAGCATGTGTCTGAACCGTGTGTAAGGAAGCAATACTTTTTGGGAGGCTGCTCCATTAGCCAAGCTGGTGATCTTTTGGGGTCTGCAGGGAGCTGTATATTTGCTATCTGCTGAAAATAGGACTGGTGACATGTACTGTATGCTCAGTAGTGACTTTAATATTGCATTAAAGCTCTGACACTTCTTGGGTGTAATTAGGCTTCTGAGTGCTGAGGTCACATTCTGGGCTATTGCTGAATAAACTCCAGACCAGAGTTTTCTTTTTTAGAATTTTTTTCACACTCCAGAATAAAAGAGATTAGATACGCAGAAGACTGCAATGATCTATGACAGAGTTCATTTGGTAAGCAAAACCATTTTTAATAATTAAGTGTGAATTCTTTAGATTCGATTTTTTTTCTTTTTCCTTGTTTCAGCACAATAGCATAATGTACTAGCGCAGTTGCTGTAAGTTTCACTCATTTTACCAGTGACTAAACACATTGATACCTGAAACTCAGATTTTTGAAAGAGAACTGTCTATGTGCAATCAATTTTATTTATTTTTTTCTTTTCCTTTAGAATAGGAAGTGCAAAATGAAAAACAAAATTGAAATGAAGATGGTGGTTTTCCTGCACAAACTCACTGAAGACCTAAGGAACAGAAACAGCAAAACCAAGTTTTAGGCTCAGAAGCCTGTCTGCAAATCTGCACATTTTATTGTTTTAATATATGATATTATAAATGTTTGATTTATAATTTTCTTACTACTTCAGAAATATGTAATATACATTAAAAGGGTGTGAATGCTTTTAAATTACAGCAATATCCATTATTTTACATTTTCATAATTTTGTGAATATATTTTGTAATGGTTTCAAAAGACAACATGTTCCTTTTAGATTGTATCTTTGATGAAGATGTCGCATGGGTCCACTGTTATTATGATTATTGACATTATTAATTTCAAATTGAGTTGAGTGTCTGCTGTTGATGGACATACCCAACTCAAATTTATAAATTGTCATTTATTTTACTTGCATTCATATGATCTACAGTCTTTGTTGAAATCTGCAACATAATTTAGTTCAATTGCACTGCAATATTATGAGGTAGAGGGCTTTACAATTTCTCCTGAGGGACCAAGAAGAATCCTTGGAAGAATGAATAAAAGGACCAGCTGGATCATGGATTTTATCAAAAACATCCCTGCCTATATTTATAAATGCAGCATCTGTAAAGGATGGAGGAGGATTAAGTTCTAGGAGGCACATATATCTATCATTAAAAGTAATAATATAGAGCCCTACAGTTTTTCAATTTGCCAGCACTTGACACAGTGGGGATTAAGACTTTACAGAGTTGTGTTGCCCTGGTTGTACAGAAGATATACCTTAGGCTTTGAAAAGATGTAGGTATGTGTGTGGTAATCAAAACTGCTTCATACTGATGTCGATGCAGTGGAAAATGTTAAGGGAGACACCATGAAGAAAATTTCATATTGGGAAGCGGTAGTTTGCATTCCATCCAAACTGTACCCTTTACCAGACCTAGTGCCATTTGTGATTTAAAATACTTAAAAGACTAGAACAACACTCCTTCACTCCCCTACAAAATACATATGATAAGAATTGGTCATAAAAGGTACATTTGATATAGAAATTCAAGTTTAATTAAAGTTTCCGTTGTGCAAATCAATTAATTGAAATCCCGAAATTTACATGGAAGTACAGCGAAGAAAATGCCCATGAATCAGTTCAAAAGGTAAATACAGTTTACTGGGCAAATATTTAAGTGCAATTCAGTTTCTCCAGTACAAATAAGATTAAGAACTAATTAGTGAATGTACTATTATACCTCTTTGACATTTATAAAGATTAAACTTTCATTTTCTGAATCATTAGATTTTGAGGATAATTTACAAATTTGTACTTTAAAAACATTATACATTTACTGTATTGCTTGGACTATAATCATCGAATAGACTTCTGTTCTTTTGGTTCCCTTTATATAATTTGTCATTTTCAGTAAATATAGAAAAACCCTTCTGATATTAACTTCCTTTCTTTTCAATCTATTTGATTATATCTGTCTCTTTGAAGATCATAAATTAAAAGGCATAATATAGTCCAGGGCAGGGCAACTTTGTCTCTGTCAGTACATGCATTTATAGGACATTGATCTGGTTAATACTTTAATTGAGCCTTAATTCAATTATGTCTGATTTTGTAACTTGTTTTTTTCCTAGAAGTTGCACGGTAATGCAGAATGGAAGGAGACATGATTATCTGCTGCAGAACTATAGAAAATTGACCATGAAACAGATTCTGTAGTCCCAGAATGCCCCTGCTTCCATTAAAATTGAGCCAAATACAGATATTTCTGTATAGTTTATTTTAAATTTTTTGGCTTGACCAATGTACTTGTATTGAAAGAGGTTTATGCACATACTGTATATTTTCCCTCAAACAAATGGTATTTTAACTTCTTTTTGAGGCAACATCCTCACATTCTTTATCAAAAGACTATGCTAGTCTGCAACTGACACTGAAATGGACTATATTATTATTACTATAAAATAGTATTACTATATTATGTGTATTGTCAGCATTTGTGTAATATCAGTAACAAAGCAGGCCAGTGCTAAATTTAGTTGCATTTTCATACATGACATAACTATAACACTGACGATCACTGTAATTTGTAATTTGCCAGTATCATTAAAAGATTGTAGTTAGTGTTATGTAAGAAGGCTTCCCTGAGTCCAAAATGGAATTTACCTATTCTAGTCTAGCAGCTTATCCCTTCATCATTGAATTTGGGATGTAGTTTTTTAAATGAGGAAAAATTAAATATTTCATGCACCAAGATAGCCATTTGCCTACTGAGTACATAAGAATCATTGCAAATGAATTAACTACAAAACAGGTCAGATCACCCTGCAACCCATCTAGATTGTACCGTAGTTAGTAGCTAATTGATCTAAGGATCTTACCCAGTTATTTCTTGAAGGAAGCCAGGGTATCGGCTTCATACCACACCCCCTGGGTAAAGAAGAGCCACCTGTTTTCAGTTTTAAATATCCTTCAATGTAAATTCTGCCTCTGTCCTCTCTTTCATGTTTCAGTTTTCATACCCCTGAAGTCTGCTGGGTCTCCCTTTCCTAGCCTGAACATGGCACCCTCCTGTTTTGCGGCACTGGGTACAATTCCTGGGATATTATCTGTCTCCCTCTGTTCATATGGGTTTCCTCCCATAATCCAAAGACAACTATTAGGTTAAACGGCTTCTGGGAAATTTGGCCCAGCTGTGAGTCAGCGCTCGTCTGTGTCTGTACTGCAATGTAATGGCATCCCGTCCAGAAAGGATCCTGCCTTGCACTTGCTGCTTGCCGGGACAGGGTCCAGCTCCCCTGTAGTCCTGTAGTGGATAAAGTGATTACAAAATCGATTTTTTTTTTCTACATTTCAACAATAAATTCACATGAATTTTACGTAAACGTCAAAAAGATGTATCACTATTTATGCATGAATTTGTTTAAGAGAAATCACATATACAGATTTTGGTTTTTAATAATTCATTTTTGGCCTAAATTTGGTAAACTGATCTTTCATAACTGACCATGATTCACCTAAGTGACTTTTTCACTTGAAGCATTTAGTGAAAGGGCACAGGTGATGAGACACCTTTGTGCCATCAGTGTGCTGGAGCAGTGCCTCAGGTGGACTTGCCAGGAGTGGAGCCAAACCATCTTCAGCAATGAAGCAAGGTTTTGAGCAGAGCACCCCAATGTACATCTGTGAGAGTATTTCAGACATACTGTACTGTGCACAAAACATTAGTTGATTAGTTGATTTTCTACATTAGTAGAAAATACACGTACCTGTACATCCACTGATCCTCACCAACTTCTACAGATGTACGGTGGAGAGCATACTGACCAGCTGCATCACAGTCTGGTATGGCAACTGCACTGCATCCTACCATAAGGCACCGCAGCAGGTGGTCAAAACTGCCCAACACATCATCGGCAGTGCCTTACCATCCATCCAGGAAATATACAACACCAGGAGTCTGAAAAAAGCCACCAAAATTATTTCTGACCCCACTCACCCCAGTCATAACCCTACCCCTACCATCTGGCAGAAGGTTCCGGTCACTCCAGTCGCACACAACTAGACTCCAAAATAGCTTCTTCCCCAGAGCTGTCAAGGTGGTGACGCCCCCACTCCCTCCCACCATATTATGATCTCTCCTAACATCTTCCTGTACCCACAACGACTGTTCTCCTACACCACCACACACACATGTAAGCTGAAATTGTACTGTCCCCTCGATAGCCCAGTAAAACTGTAACAGGCATAATAATATTTAATATTTATTAATTAACCATACTATTTTTAACCATACTATTTTTGCACTGTTCCAAGAATTACCTTGCACTGTTTTTGTCCTGTTATATTTTCTCTGTTTGCGGAATTTTGCACTGTTTTGATTACTTGATTACATGTTATTTATGTTATGTTATTACATGTTACTGTTATTGCTATTGTGTAACTGTCTATTGTCTTATCTTCTGTCCTATTTATATACTGCACCTGAGTGACTAATGAGAAACACTTTTCATTATACTATGCACCTGTGTAAGTTTAATGACAAAAAAGTTGAATTTAATTGAATTGGGCAAGTCAAAGACTGATCTGGGTGTCTACATCCAACATGAAATGAAAGACCCCACACTGGGTAAGTAAAACAACTCCACTACCATTTCTGAAGACTCATTGAGATTTTGGTGTGAACTAAAACCAGAATCAGATGCTGAAAACCCATCTTCTCCAACATACAGTACAACAATGAGACACACATTACAATGGGCATAGGCATCCTGCTAAGAGGGCCTTTAAAAGTAAATGTATAATCATGAGCAAATCTTTCAATTCATAGAACAGCAGTATTGAAGACTAAACCAAATATGGTTGCTAATACGGAAAATTTGGGGACATCACAGCAAAATGTCTAAAAATACAATACTGATTTTAACTAATTATGAAATTTATGAAAATGTATTCAGAAAATAATTTGTATATTCATATAAATGTGAAAGTAAGTTCACTGGCACCATTTCCTGCATGAAAGACTGCACTTTTTTTTACTGACAGTAATTGGTATTGCTTATATGGTCTTTCCTTCTTCGCTATGATAACTTGTCTTATGGGGTGGAGCGTACCAACTATCTCTTATGTTGTAGAATTCTGCCTCTGACGAAACAATCACTTAGCAATCTAAACCAAGATTAAGATTTCTTTTCAATTTCCTTTCAATTTGGCTTTTATTTCTTCACATACCACAGAGGATCCGTGCTAAAAATATGGTTTATGAGTCAGCAACTTGAGATTTTTTGCTTTTGGGGAAAAAAAATGACGTTAACTTTCAGCAGTGGTTGTGAGCCCTATATATATTTCCAAGAACACCTGCAGCTACCATTCACAAACTCGCTCCTCCAGTAGAGTAGTAGTGGATAGGTGTGATTTCTTCTCTCAGCCGGAGCTGAACCGCAGCATCATGTTTAAAGGGATGAAGAGCCTGGTGATCCTATCCATGCTGGTTGCACTCATCAGCAGTGCCCCTACTTCCAAGATGCCAGAACACAAGGGGAGAAGAGTGCTGGAGGAGATGATAAAACATCTAACGCAACTGAATAATACACTGTCTCAGGTACAGTAAGACAAGCTGTGATAACCGAACTCCAGTTAATCCTGTTGCTGATATTCTCTGAGTCTAGGGTGTCACCTTTTAGAACTGTTTTAAAAGGTCTCATTCTTTCATTTCATTGAGCCCATAACCTATATATAACCCAGAATCTGCTTTGTTACAGGTTTTAACAATTTTTTAACAAATAAAGCAGAAGGGCTACAGTAAAGGAAGTAGTACTTGTAATGGACCACCATCGAATACAGTACTTAAGATGTTTTAGTGTAATGTATCAGGATGAGCTTTAGCCCTGTGAGGGCCCTGTTTTAGGCTTTCAAAGGGCGTATAAATAATTTTTCATTAATTAAGTGGTAATCAACAATCATTCCAAGAATATAGACCTCATTGAAATGTGAAGCTGCAAGACTTTTTTTTCTCACCAGTCTAAGTGTATGCCTATGAAATGTTTTATAATAGCTGTACCTTAACCTTTTACAACTTTCTATTTTTCTTTCTAGAAAATAAAGGAGAAATTTGTAGTGGACGTGAAGAAAACATGTGAGGTAAGGACCCGTTGAGTATTTTTTTAGCATATGATCGTAGAAATACATAATTTATACAGTGTTAGCTATCACAAAATAACCATAGCTGAATGACTGGTCTGGAGATCCACCAAAGTCACAGTGTGAAAGTCTGAATTTTGCAAATTCCTGCTGGACTTTTTGGAGCAGAAAGATTTTTGTTTCTTTCTGGGAATCCACCTAGCCTCCTGGTTGTGAAACATTGATTTAAATATTAAAAACACATAAGATGGGTTAAAGAAATAGTAAAATACATACTGTATGGTACTATAGAAGGTCTCCTTTAAATCTGAGCTTCTTTAAAAGCTGCACATCTTAACAACCTTTGGGTGCCAGAAATTCAAGTTCCAGCTGGCTGTTGAGATTATACCTGTAAATTTAATCAGTATTTTTGGTATTATTATTTTGCAGCCCACATTCTTCTGTCAAATTCAGAAAGCTCTGAAGTCATTAGAGCACACTGAATTTGCAACGGATGGAGTACTCATGAGGTTACTGGATGAGTACAATTTACCGATTAAGCAGATGTCACATCATAAGGTAAACTGTGTTTATATGCTAAACTCATCCCTAAGGTGGTGAATGTCTAATATGAAGCCATAACACAATATGTCTGGAGAATATGTATTAATATTCTAAAAAATTGGTTATGTTCTGAAACAACTGCAATAGTACTAGACTATATACTACAAATTGTGGGTTTTGACAACACCTAGAAACTCAGAAAAGGCTGTTCATATAGCTGTGAGGATAAAGCAAAAGATTGCAATATGTACATGAAGAAAAAGATATCCATCTGTAATTTAAGATATACTATATCATGTAAACTATTTTGCAACATGTCTTAGATTGTATGCATGCATTGTTCTGATTTTTCACATATATCAACATAATGCTTATTTCAAATATTTGTCTGTTTCAGGGAAATTGTAAAATTGATGACAATGGTGACCAGGTACAACTTCATGCGCTTCTAAATAAGATGAAGGACTGCATCCAGAAAATCAATTCTAAACCAAATTAAGACTGGAAAAGGCTGCTATTATGAATTGCATATGATCTGTATTTATTTATTCTGATATTGTTTTATTTATAAAAAAGTTATTTTATTTAAAGCATTTTAAAATGTGTCTATTTATAAAAAAACAATAAAATGATTTATGTCCTTTGAAAAAACAACTTTGAATTGTATGCTCTGTTGATTTTCATTTTTGAAAATTTTATAGGTATGATAGATATTAATATACCCATTACATTTGAAACAGTGGACCAATAGGTCCTTCAACTATTATAATGATAATACAGCTTTTTAGGTGCATTCCAGAGAACACTCATTCATGTTCATGTTACAGTATTTAAAGCAGAAGAAATTATACGCATATAAATAATTTCTCCTATTTATTAGCTACTAAATTAATATATAAATAATAAATTCTCTTTTATGTTCATTGTTTTTCTCCACTGGCTTAGATTTCCTTTTTTACAATTTAGTAGACAAACAATTGCTTCAAATTTAAGGTGATGAAGTCTGGTTTATGAGAGCTATTAATAAAAAATATTTTCTTGGCTGCAAATCCCATCTTTTAAAAATGAGGAAAAGCAAACAAGAAAACAATATATCAACAAGTCAACAACATCTGCTTCATGTACAGATGGTTAATCCATTTCAAGTTCTAGACAACAGTATTAAGTGTAAAATTTAGTTACAGTATTAGAATTTAAAAAATGATTAACCTTTTAAAATGTGAATAGGTGAGTTGTTCCTTTATACTGTTCCTGAGGATAGCAAAATACCGCTCTCAAGTCATGGGATTTTGTAAAAAAGGTGCCTCGATACTTGAGTATCATAATAATAATGATCTTTTAAACATACAATTTTAATTAATGCAAGAATAGTGAAAGATATGACCATACTCTGTATGAGTAACGAAAATCACTTGATTGTTCTCAGCATGACTGTACCTATTGTGATTTAAGTAAAGTGCCAGGAAACGTTTTTCTACAGTATCGAAAACAATTACCACACTAGACTGGGGAAACCATGAGACTAATTCAGTGAGGGATAGACCATGTCTTGGTAAGCAAAGAGTCAACAATTATGCAGAATGACTGCAGTTCATTATCTGCCATGAAAAAAAACTTGTTCAGGGTTACAAGTGTTTTAACATACTGTATGGTCTAATAAGTTGGGGAAAAGCGAAGATAGTGAAGATAAGCAGCAACATCATTGGGGTAAGTCAAATCAGCCTAAATGCCCTCTACAAGCACAGGGATCTTAAAAAGAATAAAATTATTATGAAGTGTTTAACACACCCCTACTACTGTGAATTTACACTATGGTTCTACTATTTGGGAGATACCTCTGTGCCCATAGGTATAGATTCATTAAATCTTTTATAGAGATAGATAAGATCCCTTTATCAGCCATATACAATTTCTTGCATTAGGAATTCATCTTTTCCCATACTTCCATGAAACATGCAGACAGGGAGAGAAGCCATTGTACAGCACCCTTGCAGCAGTTGGGGTTAAGAGCCTTGCTCAGGAGCCCAACAGAGTAGGATTCCTCTGCCAGCTGCAGGATTTGAACCAGCAACCTTCCAGCCACAGGCACAGATCCTTAGCCACAGAGCCACCATTTCACCCCCTGCTTCTTAAATAACATAAAATAGTTATCTCCTTAAACACTGCTGTCCTAACCTCTGTTAGTGGTATTGGTTTTTATTTTATTGCTGCGCTGGACTTGTAAAACAAAATTCCCCTAGGGGATTACAACGCTTGAGTAAGCACATCATGTTGAAAGTTTAAGAAAAATATCTCCATCTTCTCTACCAGCAGGGCTGACTGCAGAGAGAGGAGTCTTTGTCTTTGATGGACCTGATGGAAGACAAAATGTGTGAAGACATCATGGTGAACTTTAAGTGAACTGGCTGTTGAAGACAGCCCATGGGCCCCCCGAAATGTGAAGGAAGGAGTCTCCTTTGATGCAGATTGAGCATGACCTTACAGGTCAGTGATTCATGGAGAAAGTCCTTGAGCCAACATACCTGCAATTTGCCATTCCTGCATGCCAACCCAGAAGTGACAATTTTCTAGCAGGAAAATTCCAAAGCTACACAGAGCTAAGATCGAATGGCATGACTTCAAGAAAACAAATTCTTGCCATGGACATTTTTTTTCCTGAATCAAGTCCCAAATAGTATCTTTGGCACCAGGTCACCTGTGCCATCAACAGGATGCAACTGGCCAGCACTTCCTAGCTGGTCGCAAATAAAGAATGGCAGAACATCACCACAGCCTTCTATCAAGAGGCTTATCAGGCCTATGTGTTAATACATCACCAGTACTGAGATTTTGCTCAAGCGGCTCTTACCCAGAACTAACTTGTAACATTTCTTATGTTCTAATACACAACAGAAAATCAAACATTCTGTTTAAAAGATTTTGAAATCAGTTGAGAAGTATTGCAAATGCATTGCTTAAAATGTACAAAACAAAACAAATCATGATTCATAGTTTCAAAAGAAAAAAAACAGCTTTGATGCATTTGTTTTTATCCTTCTTTCATTGCAAATTCAGTAAGTTGTCTTAACTGACAGTTGAAAGCACCCCTACTGTAATATGCTGACTGTGTGTTTTTAGTCAGACATTGGCATGCAATCTGATTAGACTGAACTGATGTAAAAAGTCATTTCTGAGGTTTGTGATTCAAATTGTAATAAGTGCAAAGAAGCAACACACCACAACATATATCTGTATATTGAGTCTTAAAACAGGCATACAAGGCTTTGTTCTTATGAAGGAAAAAATACTTATTACGATATTGTAACAATTTAATTAAGCAAGACTTTATTTAAACAATTTTGTTGCAGTCATTGATTCAGTTTTCTCCTTTCATCAAAAAATTGATATTACATGTGCAAAAATACAAGAAATACTAATACCTGTCAAAGGTTTGAGTACACCTCCTTGAAAAAAGAAGTTTAAAATTGTCTTTGTCAGATGTTCTCACAGTTAACTAGCATGTTAACTCATTTACCTTTTGTCACCAATTATCGGTAAACAGGTGAGGGAGCATGGGCAAAAGTTTGTAATTCCTGAATGAACATGGCAAAATTTGCTCAGTTAAACAAGGAAAAAAAACAGTCTATAATTACTTTAAGAAATGAAGGTCAATCTTTAAGACAAATTGCCAGAACTTTGCAAGTGTCAGTAACTGCTGCGGCCAAGACTATCAAACGATCTGAAGAAACTGGCACTCATGAGGACTGAAAAAGTTCAGAGAATCAGAGAATACGTTCATTAGAGTCACAACTCTGCAAAACCGGCTACTGACTACTCCTGAAATACAAGCTGAAGCTGATGCAACTAGAAGTACAGAAATTTCAACATCAACTGCTCAGAGGAGGTTGAGTGAAGCTGGCCTACCAGGAAGAATTCATGCAAATAAATCATTGTTAAGAGTGCAGAATAAGAAGAAGAGACTTGCCTGGGCAAAAAACTACTAAGACTGGACCTTTGAAGCCAGCTTTACACAACCTCCTCTGAACAGTTGATGTCAATGTTTTCCTTCTGCAAATGTAAATAACAAATGAGGATCACTGATCAGTAATATCATCATAACATTTAAAAAGTTTATCATCCAACTTGCTGTTAGCTACGGGAGTCTCTTTTCTCCCAAACAAAATTGGATTGCACGCCGAGTCTAAACTTTTTCTCTTACTCTAGTTAATTCAGTTGAACTAACAATCTGCATACTTCAGCGCCGAGCTACAACATACAGCTGTTTAAGCAAGTGAAGGAGCATTACTTTTGTATTAAACTTCAAGTGCTCATCAATGGACCGCACAATAGTTATCTGTCTGAATTCTAGTACTTGTTTTTGAAAGAGGTCAGGTTTCTTACACCAGATGTTAAAGGTTTGACTGGTTTGAGTAAATGAAATAGTGGAATATACCAACTAGAATCATTCACACAGAAATAGATCCTTTGACCTGAAGCCACTTGTTAACCTACCACACAGCTGAGCTGAGGTCCAACAATGTCAGCTTGAAATTCAAGATGCCAACACTTTAAATTCTAAGGTTAAGTTTGGCAATTCTAGTGCCTATCTTCAGCCATTTTGTACCAACAAAGCAATAAATCTAACAAACAAGACATGTCATAAATGAACTTGAAATTGTTATGTCATAGTTTGTGTTTAGTGGCAGACATTTCAAAAGTTTATGCTTCACCCATCATAGTTTTGTATGTGAATGTCTAGCACTAATATACCAATGAAGAAATAAATACTCATATGGAGCATTAAAACAAATTTTTAACTCTGCATGTTTTTAGAGAGCTCATGTATAAAAATAGAGAATGACTAGTGAATGCAGAAGTTGAATAAGAACTAAGTCATCACATTAGTGAGTTGACTGGGGATAGGAGATGATTTTCCCATTGAACCCTAAGCTTGGTGAAAATCAGGACACCTTCATGCCATCAGAGGAGTTAAGTCCTTTTTTTAGCATTGAATCAAGGTCTCATGGAGACCCCTCTGAATGACACAGCATTTGTGGTGAAGAGCAGGACAATATATTGTTGTGAACAATGGGGGTACAAAAAGTGCTCGCAGTATCTAAAAAAAGCACTATATAAGTGTAAATAATTCTTATATTTCAAATTCTTTGTGCAATGGTGATCTCCTTTAAGCCAAAACATCTATAAAGGCTATGTTCTTTGCAATCCCACTGTTCTAAAACACTGAAAACTACTCTCCTTCATTATATAAGATCACTTTATTGGCCATATATAATTTCTTGTATAAGGAACTGGTGTTTTCACATACCTCGACTTGCTCTCCATGGGCCAGACAGTTAGAGAGGCTTGGGGTCAGAGCCCAGGGTCAGCCATTTATATGGCATCCCTGGAGCAGTTGGGGTTAAGGGCCTTGCTCAGGGGCCCAACAGAGGATTCCTTTGCCAGCTGTGGGTTTCTAACCGCCAACCTTCCAGCCACAGGCGCAGATCCTGAGCCACAGAGCCACCAGATACCATTTATTGTCATTTGGCATTGCTGCATATGAGGGTTTGCTCATTTTTAGGACTGTCTTGCACATAAGTGAACAGTAAGTGAATTGGGTGATGTATTTCTGAATGACTCTTGTATAACACTTATCCAAATAATTACTCGAAACTTTCAAATATTTTATTCTTCTTATCTTGCATCTATAAATGTTAATGTTTTAACTATGATCCACCCTTCATATGTGAGCCATCTTGCTTTTATCAGTAACTTCAGATGATTTAATGATACAATTTAGGAACTAAAAAATGCTATATTTATTTTTCTGCATTTTTGCATAGGAGCCCTTTGAGGTTCTGCTGCTTCATCCATATGCCCAGGAATCATTTCTCCAACGAAGAGGGTTAGGACATCATGATTCTCCTTGTTGATAATGCTAGACTGCGATTCATTGTTCTAGAATGAGGCTCACTTGCCTGCTGTGCTCATCCACAGGCCAAGTCCATCACCACCGGACATATCTAAATCTCCTGTGAACTGCTCTTTGCTTCCTCTGGCTGTATTAATGGTCAAAGTATTGAGAACTCTTTAAAAGGAGCCATATCACCCTACAACTCATAACACACTAAAGCTAAGTGGGTGTGAGCCTGGTCAGTGCCTGGATGAGAGATCTCCTGAGAAAAACTAAGGTTGCTGCTGGAAGAGGTGCTAGTCCTACCCTTTGGTCTGTATGGGTCCTAATGCCCCAGTATAGTGACAGGAACACTACACTGTAAAAAGGTGCTGTCCTTTGGATGAGATGTGAAACTGAGGTGCTGACTCTTTATGGTCATTAAAAATCCCAGGTTGTTTTTTAAAAAAAAGTAGGGGTACTACCCTGGTGTTCTGGCCAAATTTCCCATTGATCTTTACCCATCATGGCCTCCTAATAATCCCCATCTATGAATTACCTTCATCACTCTGTTCTCCTCCCCTCTGACAGCTGGTGGGTGGTGAGCGTACTGGTGCACTTTGGCACTATCCCCATTACCTGTAAAGCACTTTGAGTGGAGTGTCCAGAAAAGCGCTACATAAGTGTAAAGAATTATCACATCACATTAGGAAATGTATCCCTGCCAATATGTAAAAAATGCTTTTCTCTGTAATAATTTGTTGTCCCAAATTCCACCTTGAAGATAAGGTGAAATTCTTCCTAAACCAATGAATATTAGGTCAGAGAGGAAATGCTGGGCATCTATAAAATGTCAAAAATTAATCTTGTTTTTATATATTCGTTAAAATGTTATATATGTATGTTCAGTATTGTGTTCTTTATGTACATTGAGTGTTTCACAATTAAATGAAACCTTTCAAAGCACATAAATCATCACATTCAATATTTCCCCTTCACTGTAAAAACTTTGCAAAAAGCACATTTAACAATGTGAAAACCTCATATTTAAGAAAGAGGGCATCTAACCCAAGGTTATGCTGATGTCACGTAATGTTATTGTTTTCTGTTGTGTATAAGATGGCTTCTGAAACTAAAATAAAAGGCTAAGTCCAGGATGATGTTTTGGGACTGTATAAAATAATTTAATAAATTATAGAGCATCCAGGAGGAAATGGTACACAGAAATGTAAACAATGTCAACATATAAAATAAAGTTAGTTTTTTTTTAAGACTACAGAAAACCACTGGTAATTACATAAAATAAAAACAAGAAATAACGGTTAGTGTTACAACTGAAACAGAAGTGTAAAGGGCTATGCATGCAAGGTTTTCTTAAAACTATCCCAGAGAATACCTAGTGCATATCACTTACTGTAAAGATTAGAAAAAAGTTTTAACTTCTAATACATTTAATGCTGATAACTGCAGAAGCACCACCATTCACAAATGCTATAGATTTCTTTTGTCAAGGACAGCACAATTAAAATGATAGTGTATGCTAAATCGTATAAGGAAAATATGAAACAGTTCTATATACAGTATGGCAACAAAGTCCTGCCTCCTGTCAGTTACTCTCCTAGTAAATAAACGTGAAAGTTTATAACAGTATTTCAGGAATTCTTCAGAATCAAGTTTGTTTTATTTCTGCAAGTATGTAAAAAGTATTGCCTTTGCAAAATAGTTTATAGCAAATAATTTGATATTTAATGCATCTGCTAATAGGCTCAAAACTACAGTCATATACATATGCAATGTTAGAGACAAGTGACACTGCCTAATTCAAGTGTATTTAATAGTCACAAGACACCAATATGCACAGATTATATTCTGTTTAGCACAGGGAGCTAATTACTACTTCAGCAAGTTCCTCTTTACAATTTCAATCAAATCTACAGTATATGTGAATGATTCCTAAATGAGGACAAGCAATACTGCATTATTACTTAAGACAATTCAGATTTGTTTAATTTATTTTAGAAATATTCACTGGTCACCTTAATGGGTAAGATTTTTTTTTTATTGTCCAACAATGTAACACACCTTTCATTTCTATAGAATACTGTCAAGGTACTTAAAACCATTCACTCTTCCTTTTGAAACATTCTGGATTGTAGTGTTGTGGATTTCATCACGCCATTTCTGCTGCCTTTATTGCAGAAGAGAATCAATTGCAGCTTCAGGTTTTGAAGACCTTTTCCTGCAACAAAAGAAATGAAAGGTCAACAACCCCTCTTTTAATGAAATGCTCATTATTTCTGACAAACTGCAAGCTTACACTATTGTACCTAGGCAACTGTTTTATTTGGCAGTTGCATCAAGAAACAATTTTCGACTGTGAGTAACCTTAACCATGTGTAACAGGTCTCATAAGGCAAGATAAGACTGTTGTGGTGGTGTTATTTCCAAGCAGTCTCAAAAGCGTTCAGATCCCACATGGAGAGAGGCTGGCTTTTTGACAGAGCAGATTTGTCCGCTTGCCGGGGTGGTGCAAGGTTCTCCATTGAGAAAATAATTTTCATTTACAAGGATAATCTTTTAAATGGGAAGACCCATTTCTATAACAGGGCATTTATTACAGCGGTTTGAGTGAAAAACCTTGTTTAAGGCACACCTGCCTGCAGTCCAGAGGCCTAATCTCTACTCTAGTAGTATCATTTCCCAAAACTGTATTAGAATCAAGTTTTTGTTTAAAAAGAACTGCAGAGCCTATTGATATCACATTACAGATAAGAAATATTGAGTAACTCAACTTCTTTGTGTAATTTCACACTTCTTTGTGTAAATCTATCACTCCAAACTTCCCTCCAAAAACAATTAAAAAAATAGATAGTAGATGTTTTCTTTCAAGTTTTCCACATAGAAATTGAAAGGTTTTTTTTTTTAATTCAGTGACAGCTGTCACTCAGGATAAAAACCATACGTTTAGAACAATTCCCATTGGGTATAATACCTGGACAACGCCTGCTTTCACATAATTAGTAACCTAATTTACCTCCTGCCAGTCTTAGGGCGTGACCTTCCACTTTTTGAAGTTCTGGGTCTCTCCAGTTTCATCAAAGACTGTCTCAGGCTTTCTTCGGTGTAAGCCAAATACACATGGGACAGGTCAACCTCGAATGGCTGTGTTCAAGAATGAAACGGCAAAGATATTCAGTGTTTGTATAGGTGGGACGTGATCATGCTTTACACAACACGGCATAATCCTGTTTTACTTACATCTTTTTCTTTTTTGTCTGGTACAGGCGTTTGTTTTCTCATATTATTCCCAGTGTAGGCAACACATTTCTATAACAAAAACAGCATTTGTGATTACATGGTGGGTTGATAAAGACATAGCACATCCTCTTACCAAAACCAGAACCCCCTCTTCCCCTGTAACAGATGTTTACAAGGCACAGACCAATGACATAGGTAAGTCCTTAATCTTTTTATCGTTTGTGGCATAAAAACACAGAAGTGTACTTACCAATTGCCATTCCCCAATATCCTCATTCCAATGCACATAGTTTTCAATCATCTCCTAGAAAGGAAAAAGCTGACAATGGATCACATTTATCCACTTGCATCTATTTTAACATTATTTACTTTTAAAGATTCCCTCAATCTGATAAACACATATGCATTTCCCTTCAGTTCATAACCACAAAAGATACCTCTAATCAGCCAGAATATCACTGATTCAAGTAATTTACATGGTTATACAAGCCTATCCAGGATATTCACGATGAGCAAATCAAATGCAGCAACTAAGCAAAAACTCAACATTGCCTAATAAGAGTAAAATACATACAGTCTTAAAATGACAAGAACCTTTTCATGTACTGTAAATGAGTACAAAGAGGGCAATGGAGTTTACCTGATAATCTTGGGGAATGAAGTTGTCAATAATCAGCATCTGCAGACGAAGTTCACGGCTAAGTTGTCTGATATTTTCCAACAGTCCCTCTATTTCCCTTTGGTGCTCCTGCTGTAGGTCAGCCATCTGAAAGAAAAAAGGGACGTATATTTACTGATGCCAGTATTGCCTCAGTATATAAAACATTGCAGGTGCACACTGGTTCCTAAAGCCAGGGTTACTTTTAAAGCACTTTTGCTCAGCAGATGCAAGTGACCATATTTCTGAGTCCTTAGGAAAAAGACAACCTTAAAATAAAATGAATTTATGATTTTTTTTAAGTAGCTTACTTCTGACTTGGCAGCCATCAACATTGTCCAAACTTTCTTCAATTTCTTCGTCTTTCCTTGAGCTTCTTCTTGTAAGCTTGTGTACTTCTCTTCAATATCAAGGCGTTCTTGCTGTTTTGAAGCAGTGGAAATAAAAAAAAGACAATTCCTGTGCCTACTCCAACTGATACAAACTACTCTGATTCAATCAATATTGGCCACTCCTGCAAAAATTAACATACTTCACAGATGTGTTTCCTTAGCACATGTTAGCAAGATGCATATAAATCTGCTGCTCAAAATGCTTGTTCACATGAACAATTAACATGTCAATATGAATTCACAAGAACATGCACAGGTCGGAAATGCTTTGTTATAAAATGTAGACAAGCATTAACGTAATTTCAGAATGCTTCTTTTTTGGTTTAGAGATTTAGGAATTTGGGATTCTTCTGCCATACCAAATGCTGCTGGTTGAGTCACTCAGGAGCACAGTGATTTCATATATAAATAAAAGGAGCTGAACTGTTTATATGTAATTACCGTTCTGAATTATGATAAGCTTTGGGCCTTATACAACACAAGTAAAGGAGCAGTCCCCAGAGTCGAGCCAGTTGAGCCTGGCCACCACTTGGTGTGGAACCTCCCCATCACCTCTTTTTCCTCCAGCTCTCTGCGCAGCTGCTCAGCTCTTTTGCGTCTCTCTTCCAGTTCATTGTTGGACTCTTCCAGCAGCTTCTCCTGTTCTTCTGCTTTAGCCAGAAGATCTACTCCTCCAACTATCACCTTCTTCTCCAGAGCAGAAAGCTTCTCCAATAGGAGGTGATGCTCTTGCCTTTAATAGGAAACAGCAAAAGTAAAGATGTGAGGCAACTATTTCTACACACAACCATGCATGCCACGTGGTTAACCGATACATTTAAGCCTTAATCTGATCAAGACTTCACAGTCATAAAGCAATTACTCTGTTTCAAAGCTGAAGTTCTTCAAGTGAGTTTATCTTTTTGGCAAATGTAAAAAAATATGATCTGAAGCTATGAGGTGACGTTTAGGCCATTATTCAAACTCTCATACACACACACACAAATTGCTCTCATATACACAGAAAACGGTCTCACATCCACTAGTTTTACTGGGCACATACACATAAAACCCATTCACATTCACTAGTTTTGCCTCTCACGTTCACATTGCGAAGGTGTGTTTTAGGTGTATGTGCGAGATAAAACTAGTGAATGCGAGAGCTTTTTGTGTGTATGTGAGAGCAATTTGTGTGTATGTGAGAGGTAAAGTTTGAATAATGGCCTAAACAGCACCTCATAGTAATTGCACATTATGTATATTATAGAGATAAATCTTTCCATTACTGTAGAAAATACAACAAGAGTAGGTGAAGGAATGTGACTGCTCTGGCTTTTAAAGCACTGATCTTATGTTAGTTAACTTAATGCCTAGGTATAAACAGGGTGTTCTTCACACAAATCTTCTGTGCACAACGCTCTAGCAAGAACCAAGATGCAAAAATCAACCCTTACTGGGCTTTCAATAGGTCTTTTTCTCTTTTCTCCAGCTCGGCTCTGGCCTTGTTCCTCTCTTCCTCCTCCATGTCCAGTTTGGCTTCAAGAGCCTTTTTTTCCTCCTCAATCTTGGCTTGCATCTCTACCATCTTATCAGGAGAGACCTTCTTTTTTCCTGAAAGCAAACCAAGACTTGAATAATGGAAAATGTTCATTTGAGTGGCCTGGAATTAACAGAAGATATTATCAACAGCAGCTTAAAATTATTTAAAATCCCAAGGCCAGTGGAGGACAAAAAAAACAAATTAAATAACGTAGGTGTTCTGCCAGGATAATTAAGACAGGATTAATTACTTTTCTGCAAATGTTCAACCCTTCAAAATTTGTTTTGCACCATTTTTCATTTATGCTGACATTGACCTATTATGTTGCCTATTAAGACATCTAATAATTTAGGTATGGAAATGCATTCTAAACCAAATACGCATCTATCAAATAAGTACGGTACAAATGATAAGGATTAGACAAGTTTTAAAAAACAACTCAAGTTATACAGTAAATGTCACCACAATCTCTGCACCAGATAAGAAATACCAGTTTCTGTTCCAGTTCCTGGAAATTTCCAATTCTCTAAGTTAGATATTTTTTGTAAGATATTGGCATCTTTTAACTTAATTAAATCCAAACACACTTCACTGCAAGAAATGAAAAGGCTACATTCTGGAATGAAAACATAAATGAAGAATCTGTGTACAAACACAAGACGTAAACACTCATTCACTACTAACCATTTGGACATCTAGGACCACTACTACTAACTGACATAAGTTTAAATACTATTAGAATAATGGGGTAAAAAAAGTTTATGAAACCAACCTGTTTGGTCTTGCATTAAGAAGTAGAAATTAGCAAGTCAGAGAGGCAGCATTTGCATCAAGAAAGGAGAAAGAAGAAACAACATTACTTGTTGAATTCAAAAGCCAAGATAATTTCAAAAGCTGCATGTTTGAAGCGCGAAAAGGGGGAAAACATAAGCATGAACCAGAAACCAAATGAGAGACAATGAAATGGCCCATTCAAAATGATGCAGCAGTTTGTTAAATAAGGAGTTAAACAGACCTTTTGTAATAAGTTTCTCAAACTACTCATATTCAAAAAGTCAACAAGAGGCCTAAACTTGAAATATAAGAAATCACTTTTTTTTTTTAATAGAGGGATGTTCGACATGGAGGAATAAATAAATTACAAAGCACAATTACACTCTAGTATACTACCGATGCTACACAACTGTGTAGTGTTCCAGACGTTTCCACAGAAAATGAAAAGATGGTTGGTGAAAAACAATGTCCGAGGACAAAGACATTTTTTACTTTCATTTCGTAAAAGAAGGCTGCTTAGCCTTCGCGTTATGACATGCTATTACGAAATGTATGTTCCATACCAGATTAAATTACACTGGTAACAGTTTTGCATCATATTCAAACTGCAGAAATTAATTTCCCTTCTTTCAATGGAGATAATTGACTAAATTTAAAAAACTTTTCTTGTCTCTCCTGTTGATCAAATACTGTAAAAAAGATGAGAAATTAAACATTTACAATGACTTAAATGAAGAACATACTGTACATTACACACGCATGACAGGTGCATGCATTAAATGCGATGAAGAAGGAAAAATGCATGCAATTTGATTCTTCTTTTCAGCTGTTGTTTCATCTTGTTTTTAGGGAGCAAAATAAGACAGGAAGAGCCTCTGTTTTAAAAGATGACCAAAGCAGAAAGGGGTGGGTAGGGGGACTAAAGAGGAGTTGGGTGTCTTTTGAAACAGCTCCCACTCACTAGTATGGGATTTCTGCAGAGAGTTCTGTATAACAGAACAGGCGGAGTCTGAGCTACTGCTGCTGCTACTGCCTGCAAAAGAGAGAGACAAGCTCCACAGCAAACCCAAGACAGGACAGGGCAAAAAGCAGAATGATGGGTAGACCCCAGAAAGTCTGGAACAGTGCTCATCATTTAGCTCTGGAAAATGACACTCTCCACCTACCCACAGGGCAGGCTCCAGCTGAAGCAATTTGTGTACAATGCCACATGTGGTTCCTTCTTGGCGTTTTTCCATCGGTTACATTTCCTAACTCATACACCCCATTTCATCTCAAGACAACCTCTATGTGCCAAACTCTTTTCTAGGGGAAATTGGCTTCTGAAATAGCGAGGTCCAGCATCACAACACTCATATTGGCTACACCTTACCTCGCGGGTGACCTACAGTAACATAGGAATCCTGACCTAGGGCAAAGTTAGACAAGTAAAAGCAGCCCTAAGACCTCCTGGTGCAGTGCATCAGATAGGCTTCAATTGATTTTTTTCCCCTAATTATGACCAATACTGTATTTTAATAATTGGAATAATTTAGACCATTCATTCAACATTAAAGTTAATCTATAATCAGTTACCAAACACAGTGATTGACACTGTGAAGTATACTGTACTTCATTACTCTCAAAATATTGCATTTCAGGTATACCTATTTCATATTCAAAGAGTTTTATTTTTGAGGACATGCTTTTTCGCAAATATCTTGACAAATGATTTGTATTGGCTGAAGGCATGATTTTTTAAATACAGTACATAGTAACATTTTAAGGAGAACAACAACTTTGGAAAAACACATACAAATACAAGAAAGCTTTTAAGAAAAGCATAAAAAAGCTAGTGTTCAATCAAATTATCAACAGCTACTTTGCAAAACAAAAATTTTGCAAAAAATGTTGATAACTGGGGTTGCATCTAATCTGCCTATATATTACATTATTGTGGTTATTATGAGACTTATTTTACAACAAAATAGTTTTTTTGAAGTCAGTGACAATTTAAGAGCAAATGTTTTAATAAAGCCTAAGTTGAAAGAATTCCTTTCTATATAAACCACTCTGGAAGTTAAAAGTATTCTTAAACAATAAAATGGTTAGGACAAGTAAGCCTTTTTACGAAGACAAGGTTTTAATTAGGTACGGTGGTCTTTTACGGTCCTAAATGTACTGCAACAGGCTTGTTCCACAATATTTTGGACAGTGAAACAATCTGCCTTTAATTCAGCACACTAAGTGATTCTCGGATTAAAATATTTAGCCATCTTAAAATTGTACCCGGAGGTACCGCAAAAGATGAAATTCTAACCCTCCAAGCGCAAACCCGATAAGGAACATACAAAATAAAAATGACAGAGTTGACAAAAATATCTGTAAGGCAGATGTTGTGATATCCTAAAAATCGACTGCGTGAACGCAAAGGAAATGATAAACCGCTGCATTGTTGAAGCGGCCTGTGTTCCAGTCCCTTCTCTTTTCAGCAAAATCTCTGGGTTATCTACTATGCAAATTACATTACAGAAAATGCTATGCAAGGAATTAGAAACACCCACGTTTAACTATGTCATAGAACCATGTAAACATGCATCGGCACCAACATTCAGTGACTTTGGGGAGGCAGAGTGTTCCAATGCATACATACCTCTCCGCTTCCTTCTTTTCTCTCCCCCCTCCCCTACTTCTCCATCTTCATCTTCCATTTCGTCTGACCCGCTGCCTTCAGAGCCGGAAATCTCTTCCCCTGGATGATGAGAAACATACTCTAAAAATTCACACACTTATGCATTATTTACTTCTCACAGTTTTAGAATGTTCCCCCTCGAAAACCCGGGCGAAAGAAAGGAACAACTGCAGCTGTGTAGCATTTTTTTTTATCAGAAAGCACTTCACAGATGGGAAGAGACCGGCTTCATCCACCACTGATGTGGGGCATCACTCTGGGTGAGGCAAAGAAGGGATTATGCAGCAGCTCAGGTGAAAGAGTGAAAAATTTGTTACCATCCATCCCTCCTCAAAGTACAGTATATCTTTGGATTGTGAGAGGGAACCCATGCGAACACAGGGAGAATATACAGACTCCCCTTAGATATCACCCCAGGTCCAGAATTAAACTCAGGACCCCAGCACTATGCTAATCACTGTGTCACCCAATTACTTTACCCAATTAATTAATTTGTGTGTGTAAGCCCAAAGAGGAATTCACACAGGATGCCAGAGGTAACACCTGTACACTTTTCTGAACAGTGCAGTGGGATCTTCAATGACAAAGTAGTCAGAGCCTCGATTTAAAAGACTCAAAGGACTTCACCTCCTCCAGCAGTGGCCCCCCATCACCATACCGTGGTATCAGTTTTGGAAATCGTGGTCCAGCTGCGGTGGAAGAATTCACCACTTACAGCAGCAACCTCTTCAAGGCCTCCAATCCTATTATTGACCAAGTCAACGTTGCTTAGTTTCTGAGATTTAAAGAGATCAGTCTACAAGGTGGCAACAGTAAACTGAAACCTTTCCAGGAATGCCTCATAAGCAAAAGCATAAGTACTGAAAAGACTTAAGATGAAGCACTTTGAAATCTTCAGTTTTTTTACTATTTATATGGTTAGTTACTACATTAGTATATTCCTTCAAGAAAAATATATATCTTTAACCTTTTAACTTGGTAAATCTTGTGATAAACAATGTGATTTCCAAGACATTAAATGTAGCTTTTAATGGCTCTAGGCTGCCATCTAGCTACTGCACACCTTTAGTGTTAAGGTATTATATATGTAATGAAGCTTGGACTCTACAATAAACTGCAGCTTTGCACGTTTATCGAACAGTACTTTAAATTCCATACCTTCTTCCAGTTTTTTCTTGAGGTCTTCAATCTCCTTTTGGAACTGGCGCAACAAGGCATCCTTAGGATCCTCATTGATTCTGGCTTTATTCTTGATGTTCTTGGCACGGTTAGCATATCGAAGAGTGCTGATGGTCTCATCATAATTATAGTCAGCTGGTCCAATGTTTGCACACTGCAAAGTGAGGCAGGGAAAAAGCATAGTAAAATAACTTGAGGAAATTAAGAGAACATTAAAAAAGCAAACTAAGGATGCACAGTTTTGCAATTGTTAAAACTGTCAAATATGGAATTATTTCTCCATTTCTCCAATTGGTAATTGTTTTACCATTTTTTTCCATGGGACTGTAAAATGATGAACTGGTTTCAGTTCATTTCTGAGCATGAGAAAAGAAACTAAAGTTCTGTACAACATAAAGGGTCCATGAAATACCTGAGCCCACTCACAAAAAGACACCCTGTTCTATTACCATCATGGTCTTTGAGTTTCCACCCAGAGAGTCTTGAAGCAGACGGGTGAGTTTCGAGTTCCTGTAGGGCACATGGGTACTCTTGCCATCCACTAATGCAGAGATAACATTGCCCAGAGTGGAGAGGGACAGGTTGATTTTTGTGGCCTCTTTTAGACGCTGCCCTGTAGCTCCAGTTTTTCCTTGTCTCTCTGACCCCTAGGATGAAAACATGAGAGCTTTTTACAAGAAAGAAAAATCACTTTCACTTTGCTTATAATATTAAGTCATACAAGTTACTCCTGAGTTACATGCACATGTATGAACATTCATTGATTTAACACATGTAATTTACTTAAATGACAGGACTTGAACTGCAGCAAAATGTGCCCTGACACTATTTTTTATGTTTCCAATACATTCTTTTTTAAGTGGTTGGGGGTTTCGGATGGTGACTGGTTCTGTACTCACAGCGAGATCCACAAGGTGTAGCTTTCCCATCCTCACATGTTGGTTTCCATCAATTCCCTTCTCACTGCACTCAATTGTGATTGTAAAAATGGCATGGGAACGAGAGCTGTGCTCGTTCATATTGGTGGCTCCAACAGAACCTGAACAGAGGAGTTTTGAAACAGCAACTTATGAAATGCCCTTACATTCAGTGAGTTCGCCCTGCTGCCTTGTCAACACTCATTTTAATTTCATGTTGCCAAGTTAAACAGAGTTTTGATCAGAGTTCACAGAATACCTGTTATTTTCATTTTAACTATTGTTCAGAATATACCAAAACATTCACAGCGGTTTACTAAGTGTTACACTAAGTGTGGCCCACCTAGTCTGTCATGTCTTCGGAAACAATAACAATAATGTGATTTAATAAAACAAATAAATGGAAATCCTTACGGTTCTTATGTCCTAGTGTCATAATCCTGTCCATATCATCCGCGTTGTTTACTACATATCCAGACAAATCCTTAATGTACACCCCAACATCTGGCCTCTCCTTGACCTGAGCAACAAACAAACAAACAAACAAACAAACAAACAAACAAACAAACAATGTAATGACAGCAACAAAAATAAAGCCACATCTCACCGTCAAAAATAGCAATTTCATTTTTTAATAGACTTAGTATCTGAATAGGACACTTGACAATTTTTTACTCTAAAAATAACATCTCAACGCACCTCCAGTCTCTGATTCTGATCTTTTCCTAGCAGGTCTTTCACTTCTTCATTGTAAATTTCCAGATAGGATACTCTAACCAGGAACCTGAAGAGGAAATAAAAATATTTTTTTCGTTTGCCTTTTGTTCTCAGGGTAATGGAGAATTGCTCAAACACTCTCCGCGTCTGTGTTATTGCCACACTCCCTTTTCCACTTAAGCAAAATAAACATCCTACTGGCAAGGAGAAACAGTGGTTACAAAAAACATAAAATAAAATTAGTGCCTACAAAAAAGGATGCATCACTCCTACCAACTTTGCCTTCTGAAATCTGAAACGTTTGAGAAAGTGAACTGTTCAGGCTTCCCACCTAGTGTCACCTTCTGCTTTGGCAATGTGGCCAAAAACATGGGCGAAAGAATTTGGTATGATTCCTCTGAGCTCAGGCACTGCTCTCACACCTTCCATCGTGAAGGTCTTTCCAGTTCCAGTCTGCCCATAGGCAAATATTGTACCTAAAAATAAGAAGCTTTAATCAGAAATCGAAAACAACATCCAACGCTCTCCCTTACATATCCCCAAACCAGCAAAAACGGTACAATACATCCCACCTCAAATTTTACTTCCAAATTTGTCTTAGAAAATCCGAATGCAAAAAACAAATCAAACCTGAATTTACTTTATTTGCACTCCTTTATCAATAAGTCATAAAGAGCCCCACAAGGCCTACAAACCCTCTTACATTCATGATGCTCTTTAAAGTCACCGTTGTGCTCCAAAGGCAACTCACCATTGTATCCTTCTAACACTGAATCGATTATGGGCCGAGCGGTTAAGTTATACACGTCAAGCTGCTTGCTTTCAGGTCCAAACACTGTGTCAAAAGTGAAGGTTTTGGGAGGTTCGTTGGGAGAATCGATTTTATTGACAGTTATGGTCCCACGGATCTCGTCCACGGTGACAGCCTGCTTGTGACCCATCATTCTCTCTTTCTGGTTGATTGGTCGACATCGCACCACCACCTTGACATTATCACTGACCTCCGATTTCTCAGGTCTGTCCAGCTTGTTACTCTGTAGAAATAAGAGAATGTTAAGTGGACAGGTACTATACATAAGTATGTAAATACCTTCAAGAACTCATGAACTTATAATCAGCAGCTATATTACCCTGCAGCTCAAATGGGAAATCCACTGAAGCTAAGCAGGTGTGAGCCTGGCCTATATATAGGGTTGCTGCTAAGGAGGTGTTAGTGGGACCAGTAGGGAGCTCACCCTGCAGGCTGTGTGAGTCCTAATGTCCCAGTATAGTAATGGGAAGATTACACTGTAAAAAAGCACCATCTTTCAGATGAGACGTAAAAATGAGGTCCTGATTATCTGTAGTCATTAAAAATCTCAGGGGATCTCTCTAAAAGAGTAGTGGTGTCATCCTGGAGCCTTGGCTAAATTTAACCCTCGCTTTTATCAATAATGGCTGCCTAATAATCCCCATCTATTCATCACTATGTTCACCTCCTGGTGCTAGCTGGTGTATGTGGTGAGCATACTGGAACACTATGACTGCCGTCGCATGATCCAGGTGGGGCTTCACATTGGTGGTGGTGGAGGGGAGTCCCTATTACCTGTAAAGCGCTTTGAGTGAAGTGTCCAGAAAAGCACTATATATGTGTAAGTATTATTATTTATTATGTTACCCATTCATTACCAAAAGTCACAAATTCTGGTAAAGGTTACGACAAGCCAAAGCCCATCACAGAATCAGGGGGTGTGAGGGGGACGAAGAGCTCACAGACTGCACTCTCCCTCTGGACTCCACACTCTTACTGTAGGGCCACAAAGAAAGTTACAGTTTAGAAGCCCAGAACTAGTCCTTGGGTAAAGACAGGAAACCAGCGCCCCCTGGTGACAGTCCAAGAGCACACCACAATCCAGATTTCCAAGGGAGGAATCAACTTTAGAACTTAACCTGGAAGCAGCAGCATTAACTACTACTAGGCAGTCCTTTATTATATTATGCCCAACCCCTAATAAATACAACATCCAAGCACAAGGTCACGAGTGTTGTACCAGGACATAGTCATGGTCTCTCATAGTCATCATCAATGTTCACAGAATACTACGCTACATGTCAGAAAAAGTGTCTCCACATCCATGAGCTCTGTAAGTATACGCAAAAAAAGACAGGGACAACGCCACAATGTAACTAAAGCAACTCCAAAGTTAAATTCTATTTGATAAAATCATCAACAGGTATTTTAACTGAGCTTCACCTTCGTTTATCTACTTATCCCCTTCGTGTGAGTATAGTATGCGTGTTTGTGGGTGGGGGCCATTGTGTACTATAAATTGTTTTACTGTATATTTTTAATTGTTTTTGATAGCTACACCTAAAAAATATGGTGAAAGATCATTCGCCTTCACGTTGTAAACGGGTGTTCCAATGCTTCATTAAAAACAGCATGTACATGTACTAAATTAAACGGTAATTACAAGCAGGACAAATGAATTCTGCCAGTGGCCTCTAAGAACTAACTATACTATATTATAAAATAATAATTTTACCTTCCTTGAGAAGAAAAGGCTAATGCACCTTAAAACCTTGATGAAATTTGCTATTCTAGTGTGAAATCTTGCACTGAATTTTAAAATAGTTGCCTGACGCCCTGTTCTGGTGATGCTGTCATTCTGCAATGTTAAGGACAGAATGAGTGTGTGCAGTGAAGCCTGTATCCAAATTATCAATAATATTAACTACAACAGGGAGAAATATGGAGATGGGCCTAGTAATGTATCTGATGATGTCTCTGCCCAGCATCGCACTGCTGTAAACTGAACTGTCTCCATCCTGTCGCCAAGGTTATTGTACCAACCAGTTTATAATAATTGCTTCAAACAGAAATTTCACCGAGGCATAAAACAAATAAGCTAGTTTCCGTATGTGGAAAGAGATTAAACCTGATTAAAACAGACGATGCAGACTTTGCGTTTTTAATTTGCATGGCTTGTTTACAAAAACGCAGGAAGCAGTATAACCTACTATGATTATATAACAACAATATTACACAAATCACAGACGGTATGAACAATACTCTACATTTTAAGTATTAAATTAACTAAACAGACCCACTGACATGAATTAGATTATTTTAAGAGAATTGGTATTTGTAGCCGGTTGAGTGGAGAATCGTAAAAATGTCTTCAATCGGGAAGAACGGTGATTATTCCTGTAAATGCGTAAAGAAGCGTGGACATACAGTACTTTTCTTGCACATTTTCGCCATCCAGTTCGTGCATAAAGCCGAGACTGTCCCAAGATATCTCTCCGCTAACAAACCAGCCTGCCATAGCAACACGGCAATTCCATAGAGAAAGGGAGGTACCACGGCTAAACTGACTTATATCATGTACACATAAACTGATTTCGATCACAAGAAAGAGATTCCCTACCGGCATTTTCTCAAAATACGAGAATTGTCTCCAGGCAGACGATAGGATGTTCTTGCATTCGTCGTTAAAACGAAACAGGCCTAAGTACCGATCTGATTTTTGAAAAATTAAAAACACCGAAGGCAGAGTCACAGCGCTCACTTAGGTGATAGGCATTTTTTTTTCTCCTCACGGAATTACTGAGCATGTGCAGTTTCCCTTTTCCAACTGTTGTAGGGAATAGGAAGGACTGACATAAAAATTGTCCATTTGGAAGTAGAAATCTTCCCAAGCCAACCAATCAACTTCATTTAAAGGTAAATCTTTTGTCGATGATGTCATGTGAATGAAAGACTGTTTAACCAATAATAATACAGAGACGAACAAAATTACCCAATCGAAGTGGACAGAGGGAAGGACTAACAAAAAAAATGCAATGAAAATATTACCTTAAGGTCGTCGTATTTATTATATTATGCAGCAAAACCAGATTACTCTTTTCATTGTGGAATTAACTCCTATTTCTTCTTCAAATACTGTTAAACTAATCATAAATATTTGTTGTTCATTTATGTGTTAATATTGAGTAATAAATACTAGCAAATAATAATAATAGTAATTTAATTAGCCGCTTTCCTCTGTTTTATTTGCGTATACAGTACTGTAGTTAAAATGTCTGAGACGTGTACAGCCGTTGTAAAGCCAGCAGATGGCACCGTTGTGCGACAAGAATCCTCTGTTGGAAGAAAGGAAATAAGATGCAAAATGTACTAAAATCAAAATAATAATAAATTATATCAGCTCTCGAGGAAACTTTAACGGCATGTTTCTGTTTTTTTAATTACTGGAGCAGCTTGAGTGAGAAATCTAGGAGAGTTCTGACACAAACAAGATTTTCCATAGGCCATACTTTTTTCTAACTGCTTTATTATTATGTGATTTCAATAACATATTTCGAGATAGGATGCTTTTAAATACAATAGTTAGGCATATAAAAATATATAGGCATATGACTTTAAACACATAACCAGTTACAATTACTTAAAAATAAAATTAGTTTACTATATGTTTAAAGACTTTGGTGTTGTAAGGAACAATACAAATTGGCAGAAATGAACAGAAATCATGAAAAACAACAAAATGTAAACATTATTTCACCTTTAGATTGTGCATTGTATTTAAAACAGATGGCCTTGCTTAAGTGCCCACCCTGCAAATGCTAAAGAACTGTCAAACGTTTTGCATAAAATAAAACAAGGATTTCTCACATATAACGATAGCAATGTGAGTATTGCGCAAGACAATGACAAATAATGTGGCACAAAACAGCAGAAACAACAAGAAAAAAAAACATTGTACCTCACACATGATAAAATTATAACGAGACATGGTCGGTATGCTTTATAAGCAAGTTCCTCATGTGGCTGATAATCATGAACCTTTTGGTGATTTCATTTGATCTGGGTTAGCTCCATTTAAAGGCTGCTCTAATTGAGCTCTGGGACACTGACATTTTGTCAGCTTTTCTGGGCTCGTGGCTGAGGTTTGATGGTAAATTTGAAATTTTGCCCCGGGCTGTCTGCAGGGCCAAGGCCGTAAAAGTGATAGCAGCATCTGCTGTGGGAGACCCGCAGGTCCTGTGTAGACTGCTGTTCTCTTTCCTCTGGCAGCTTCAAAGCCAGTTTGCAGTAAACATTATCCAGACTAGTCCACAGCAAACTATTATGTGCAGAATTGCTGTGGTCAGCTCCTGTTCTCAAAAGTGCACACTCAGAGCTCCTTCCTCAATTTAAGGTAATGATTCTGTATTTCAATGCAGTAATAAACATGAAACAATTTACTACAGGGAAAAAAGTAAGACCCTGATATTTTAAAACAGTTTTTTTTCAAGTTTTTCTTTTAAGCTCTATTGTAAAATATTGGACTGTGAATACTTGTTCTTTTAACATTTACTTTTATTTAATTTGAGTCCATATGGCCAGATTACGATAATTCATTTACTAATTTTTAATAAACGTTTTCATAAAAATGAAAAACAAAATTCCCCCAAAACTGACTACACTACAATATATGTATTTCTGAGTCAATTTCTCTGTTTTCTTAGAGCATTCTAAATCTATAGATATAATAAATAATGCATATTTTGTATAATATTCATCTTGGAGGCAGCAAGTTGAGCAAGTGGTATCTTCAGCAAGTATGCAGAAGCTAACTGTCCATTTACTGTATGCCTTTAGCTTTGTTCTTGATCATGTTTTGGGTTCAGGGCTGGGTAATAAAAAATCAGACCTCTGATATATTTACTCTGTGCTGTTCATGTTCCATAGAAGTACTAACCTATTGCTGTTGCTTCATCAAAATAAAAATACCCAAGCAGTTCTTAATTGTGGTGTGATGTATAGGTATATCTATTAATGAGATTCATACTCCATAATAGATAGTAAATCCCATCTTAAAACAGGTAAAGCTTTAGTTTCATGAGGCTGCCAGTTTCCTTCCTTAGCATCCAATGCTGATTTAGTCATGATTTTTTCAGAATTAAACAAACATTTCAAAAGCATTGTTTTGGAGTGATACAGGTGACTAGTGTGACCTTTGCAAAGCCATTTCTTCATAAAAATGCAGTTGGCACCATGTCTTATTATCTGACACTAAAGAAACAAACTGTGGTTAATAAACAGTAATTGGGTGAATGGAGAATCAAGTACACATGTGCCATGATCTTCTTTCACGTTGACTACATCTTAAGGGGAAAAATAATGCTGCAGAATGTTAGAACAGTAACCTAATATACAACATGTGTGTTTTTGTGAGGTCTCTTTGAAAAGTTTTAAAACCAGTGATGACAGCTCTGTCTTTGATGTTGTGTCTGTGTGTCCAAGGTAGACAACGTGCTCTTGTTTCACCTCAGGGGTGTAGATGTGATGCAGCAGAAGACTGCCATGAAACTAAAGGTTCTTGCTCAGATCTAATGACTGTGTGTGCATAATGTAGAATGAACTTATCCGTTCTGCCTCCCTCCCACCCCCAAAACACACGTCCTGCACACATTCTTCAACACTCCGGTCACCAGTGGCAGCTCAGAAAGGAAGTGGGGAAGAACAGCAATATTTCATGACACTATGCCTTTATTTACTGTTCATTATGAGGATTAGACAAAAGGTCTGGTGAGAATAGGTACAGATATCAGAATGCACTAGAAGATTGATATTTATTTGCACCTCAGTCCCACTGACTTTCCACCAGTTGTTTATCTCAGCATTTCTGCATCAAATCAGCTTCAGCTGGGATTGAATGGCTGAAACTGCTAGTTTTAAAAGGAAAGGAGAAAAGAACTGAATCTGGTGTACAGCACGATTGTTACTGATATTTAATTTGACCATTTTTGTCGTATGACATTGTTGTCGTTCTGCTTTGCTCCTTTTTATCTCTGTCTGTGAGGCATGACTTGCTACTCCGCAATGTCTCTCTTCTTCATGGCTCACTGGAAAAGAAGAACATATGAATTAATGAATCCTTCTGTCCAAATCAAACAACCATGGTCCACTGTATTTCAGGAAAGAAATGTCATTTAAATATACTTTAAAATGAAATACTCGAATACAGGGAGTATGTTACATTCTTTATTATGTGAATGGGTAATATTGAGTTATGTTTGCAATCAAACCAAATATTATAAATATTATGCACATATCTGTATAGTTGATCGAAATTTTGTAGCCTAAACTTTATGAGTCTTTTAAGCCTATAGTTACATTCAGGGGAAGGATTATTGATTGATAAAACTAGACTGGTATTTACAGACCTACTGCTTTAGTTAAGCTATTATTGGCATACAAACAAAAATACAAACCGTTTGTTTTTTACTGGAAATATTAAGGTGCAATGCAGTTTCAAATATAAAAAACTGCACTGAAACATATGGGCCCTTTGGGCCTGCATTTCAATAGGGAATGAGAAGATTTGGGATTGCATTTTATTTTATAAAATTGCATTATACATAACAGTATAAAAGCATCTTTGTATTCCTGATACATTGAAATGTGAATTAATTTAACACAGTGCATTTTGAATGTAAGGTTAAGACTGTTGATTAAAAGAAACTTGTTCTGAATTTTGCATTTGAATTTTTTATTTTAGGTTTTCTTTTTTTTCAGGATTCAAATAAAGAAACTAAGTGACAATGAAGACTGGAATTTGTTCGAATGGAAACATTGCCTTCACATTGCTGAATGTGTCCTGCAGAACATCAGAGGAGGACTCATTGACCTTTTAAGGGCAGCCGAGTCCTTTTCAGCCACAGCATTCCTCTAATGATTTGCTGACATGTTGATGAAGAACTTTTACAAAGTTTGAAATGGTTGCCCATGTGATGCTAATAGGAGAAGACTAATAAAAAGCAGGGAGATAGTTTGTTCCCTCCATATTGGTCCCATTCTCGTTTGTTGCTGCTGGCATTTTATGAATTATTGAAGTGCCAGTGTCTTCACTCCGCCATTTCCTCTTCTTCAATGTGATTCCTAATGCCTGAACAGCATCCTGCCTGGGAGAAAAGCCCCTTGCAATCCGGAAGGCAGTCTGTTGCAATTAACAAGGCTCTCATCCCCATTGTGTCAAGCATTGTTTCAGTCTAAGAAACATCTCAGGCAAACTTTTTCTTCCAACCCCAGCAACAACAACCGTCTGATGTTAAAACAGGACTGATAGCGTCAATCTCAGTTATTTCTTTCTCACTCTTGCAAAATGTGCTGAGACTTCACTGTCGTTTTATGTAATCTTCAATGTGTCTCCAAGAAATCCTTTTTTTAATGTATTTTCTTTGAAGGCAGAAGTTTCTCACTTGAGTATTTTGTGATATGTTTTCGCATTATTCTTTTTTTTCCTTTTAATGTTTTCCTTAATAGATACACTGCTGTGTAACAGTCTTAGAAACATTTAGCACCATTGTATGCTGTGCACACTGTTTCTAGTGCTTTTAGCAAGAACATGATTGTATGGTGTTCGTCTGCTGAAGATCAAGATCGATAAAGATTTAAGTCAAATCATTTTGCTTTACGTAATTCATCCATATAAATCTATACATAGCAGTACAATAAGTATCTTTTTACTTTTATGGATGAGTAGAGAGGAGAAAATTATGTTAATGACAAGAAACACCTACCAATGGGTTAATTAGATTTGATTGACAAATGTGATAGATGAGCCACTACACTTCATATTAACTTTGTAGTTAATTGTAGGTAATTGTTATCAAATTTTTAAAGATTATGATCAATGTGAATTAAACTGTGGTAATAACAGGCTTGGTTTCTTAACTCCAAACTAAGGTAATTGATATATATAATGTATTATCTGTTATCATATTATATATTATTGGAACAAGTAAAGGTTTACTCCATGCTGAAAACAGAAGAAAAGTAACACAATGTCACAAGACACCATTGCCGAAATGTTGTGTTTCCTTTCTTCTCTTTTCAGCATGGAATAAACCTTTACTTGTTCCTTTGCAGCCTACACCTGCTGATGCAGCTACCTACTTGAACTACTTATACAGTATATTATTGTATATTATTAACTGTCAAGATTGCTATAATGGTACAAACATAAGTGAAGGCGTTGAGTAAATTGGTGTTCATAGCACATACTGTACATACAGAATTCTAGTCCTGTCTAAGATGTATGAGACATGCTCGGCTACATATTTTATGATGAGTGTTTTAGCTGTTTTTTTTTAAAACGGTTCAATTTTTCCCAAATTTATTGAAATATACTGCACACATTTCCAACTCCTATTTACAGTATTTTGCTTACAGAGCAACGTACTACAGTACGTGTGTATCAGGATGTGTCATAATCACAAAGTATTTTTATTTGTTCAGGTTGTTGACAAGGCTTCCATTTGAAATAGCCTGAAACTATAATAAAGAAAATGCACACAGCTATTAAGTGCTGTGTCATACTGGTTAGTGACTATCTGATTGTATGTGAAAAAGCAATACCTTTAATAAGGTATGAATAATTTACCTGCTCCCATTTCCCACATGCTTCTCTTCTTTGGCAGACTTCATCTCAGTTTACCTCATGACAAGTGTGTTATGACATCCAATACATGGGATATTTCAACTATTAATTATTTATATGAGCAACATGCTTAAAAATATTTCACTCATACACAGATATTAGGTTTTATATTGCTTATTTGTCTCTGTTTTAAAACAAAATTAGTTCAGCATAAACAAATATTATTACATTTGATCTAAATAATGATCTGTTGTTAACATACTTTGGTTGATAATGATTTGGTTGATTTTGGCACCAAATGTTTGACTTGGATTTTGGTCTCAGAGAAAAAAGATCAAATAAGGCTAAATATCTGAAGGTTTACTTAACAGTTTTCCTTCTGAGAGATAATACATGCCATACATTATTATAATAGAGCTACGAAAATAAACGCCATTCTGTACAAAAAATGAAAATATTTGGGATTGTACAAATGTTTATATGTTTATACTGTATTGGAACATAGGAGTTCCCAAATTACAGTAAATACGTAAACTACTTCAGTTGTGGGAGAGCATGCAGAATTTGCAGGAAGTCTTGTCAGAGAAACCAGTTTGCTTAGGTGCTGCTTTGTCAAGCCAGATCATGTCTTGAGTATAAAGTGGTAAAGCTAGCATGCAACTAGAAACAGAAAACCTAACTGGAAATGTAATCAGGGAATCTGGAACAGGGCAAATAGATTATTTTTTTTTGAGACGCCACACTTTATCTTTAACCTAAAGTCAAAATAAACAAATGAAAAACAGAAGCACAGCATCCTTTCCAGCTTCTGCACTTAATTTGGAATGCATTCAGTGTCAAAAACAGGGGGATCATTGATTAATGATGATACACTGTACATATTTAGGACGAGGCTTTAGAAACTAGAAAATATAAAGGATATTGGTCTTAAATAATTTATGGCTCCAATTTAAATATTTAGGTTTATATTGCAAAACATTTTTGATCGTGTAGAAACATTTGAACTCAAACACCACGGCATGCTATTTTCTTAATAAAATGAGTTGCACCAAAGAAATAATATTCCTTATATATTGTATCTACAATTACACAACATTAGGCATTTCCTTTTGACTGCCCAAATGCACAGAAGGGTTGATTCATTTTATACAGTTGAAAGTGATCAATTTTTCTAGTATTTTTTTTCTTTTTCTGATTAGCAAAACAAAGGAAGGGTGATAGAGAAACCTGATGTTACATTTTAATGCAACCTTGAAATTCCAAGAAAAAATCGTCAAACAACTGTATTCAGGACTGATGAAAAGATGGTCCTATTTACCCAAGCTCTCTTGCTAGGAGCCATGGGACTGAACAGATTATTCTCCAAAAGTAAAGATGCACATAAGACCATATGGGGCTTTTAGTTAGTGCACTTTGGAATGCAGTACAACAGGTGTATCACAATGAAAAAAAGTCACTGATCTGACACAGAAACCTTGATCTGAGTATCATGTAGCTGCAGAGCAGCCATCATATAGTATCAATGCTTCTTTTAATCCCACTATGATGCTCCGCAAGCTCCTATCGATTTTCTCTTCACATTTGTTTTTGGCATTAATTATTCACGCCTTTCTTTTTTCTTTCCATCATCGTTTGCAAAGGCAAATTTTGTGTTAAAATCAATTGTGTGGGTACTGTAGATGGCTTGTTTGGTTTTTCCTGCTTTCATCTCTCTGTTCGAACAGCCCTGGGGAGAAGTGGAATATCAGCGAAAAAGAAAGGGAAAATCAATGTAAGACAGCGATTCATAAAACACACATCAACAGAGGCTTGTCTAAGAGAACGCGCTGTTGGATGTTAAACTGGATTCTGTGTATGTCCGGACAGAAAAGTATAATTTTGCTTTCAGGATACCCAGGGAGTCCTACTAGTAAACCATGCTTTCTTTGTTTGTTCACAGAAATAACAGTGTGAAACTGTCAGCACACAATAATCGATGTTGTTCAGCTCTAGAACAAAAGTCATTCTTTTCCATTTTTTTCCTCTTCTGTAAAGAGGTCTTTTAGAGAAAGACAGAACAACATTAGCATATAAGCCAAAAGTACTGTATTAGAACACTTCATTCTTTTAAGATCAAAAGGGAATGATTGCGTTGAAAAACATATTTTGTTTTCCTTTTGTTGCACCTGTTTATATAAAACCAAACAAATGATAAGCATAATCAAACCTGAATCACCCTTTCCTACTTCAAAGGGAATAATTCATACATGGTTATGTTTCTATTTGTGCTTCAGGATATGCTTAACATAGAACTAATGGGGTAGAGAAAAGATTTAGGGGTAGTTTATTCTGCAATAAACTTTCTCAACAAATGCTGAAGACTATTGCTTGGTAATATGTTGAGAGAGGTAGAAACTTGTTTTCACGTAGCTCCAAACCTGTGCCTGGACAGACATAGCACATCTTATTCAAATATTTCCTGCAATACAATGTAACAACCCAGAAACATATACTGTAACTAAAATCAGGCCTTGCATTAACAGTTAAAAATGTATTTCTTAAAAGACAACAAGGGCATTGTTGGATAGGGTATTTTGTTCCTGTACATCACACAGTACGCTCCTAATGAAAACTTCCCAGAGCTGTTGGGGATTCTAATACTAGACCTTCAGACCCCAGTACCTGTTCATTTTATCTTCCAGGTGAGCTGTCAGTTACCTCATTTGCAGCTTTTAAACATGTGGAAGGCTTACTTTTAACTATTGCTGTTTACAAATAAACTAACATTTCAGATTTTCAAGTTCATGGAAAGTCTTGAAAAGATGTGAATAAGTAACTTACAAGTTAAGTTAATGCTTCAACTAAAAACTGAAAGTTCAAATGGGATAAAAGCCAGCAGGTGTGCTAGTCCAGCCAGGGACTGGAATTGGGTGGCCCAGTGTATTGGAAATGGACTGGAGTTTGGGTGTTTGGCCCTTCACTGTGAGATAATTGATAAGGTGGCAGACATGCATAAATTGCTTTTTTAAAAAGTAATATAAAATGTGCTATGTGCATAATATAACTCATGTGAAATGGAACGTGAATCCTGCTATTTACAGTAAGGGTATGATCTCTTAATTAACAGGCAAATAAAGAAAGAAACTTGGGATTTCTGATCCATGGTGTAATCTGGCATTCAATCTAAAGCAAGGAAACATAAAAAAGTGATTTTTATAAATGTTTTACTCCTGCCTGGTGTTGTTGTTCCAAATGTATTACATTGTCCCAGAAGGTGACAGATAACTGCACAGCGAAATTAATTATTTACTGGCAAAAACATTTAATCCAATTCTTTTCTGGTGGAGTTACATTATTCAAGTATTTCTTATAAACTCTTTCATGCGTTTTTAGACGGTTACATTCAGTCTCTTTACCTATTTAATTATTCACCAACAATGACAAGTTTTTTTGAGGGGATGTTGTTGTATTCATATACAGTATAACGTTTTGTGAATTTGATAAAGGTTACTTGTGAAATTAAAACTGTTATAGATATTTAAATTACCAATATGGGTCTGAGCTATAAACTAAAAAAGGAAAGTTCTCGAATCTTTAAAAATATATGTGAAGTATCGGTGAAAAATCTTTATTTGTAAAGTAAGATGCCTGAAAAAATAAGCCATTCAATGTAGATTAAGTTCTTAAAGATGGAATAACAGCACTACATTAGTAGGATTCTGAATCCAAATACAATGTTTTGATTCATACATTAAGCTGCAGGCTGGTCCAACTCCCATCATAATGCTGTAGTAATCAACAAGCATTAAGGAATTTATTTCTGTTCATTTCCAACTTTAATTCTCTCTAAGGAGAAGCTTCCCATTTAATTACCAGAAAATTGACACCAAACATTAATATTATCAGATTTAAAACAGGGATAATGGTACTTCTAATAGCTAATTGATCTGATGTAGGCAAGGAACATATCCCACTGTGGCCTGAAGGAACATACACTACTGACTAAGGTTTGAGGATAAATTGGATCCGAATTAAAAACTAGGCTTTTATGGAGGTGACTTATGGCTGCTGGAATTTAAAGGCATCTAAGATGCAATAAAATTCTCTTCAGAAACCACAGGCAGTAGAAAGCAGAATGATTCTAGTCCTATAAAAATGTGTAAGTCTGCCATATTACTGGGATAAGAAATTCACTGTGTCATACAAAACAAATCCTTAAAAGTAAGGTGTTGCTTGGTTAACTAGTCTGTTTATACCTGATTTTTTTTAAATAGAGGTTTCTGTGTTTATTAATGTACAAGACATAATAAATGTCTTAATGCTGCTTAACATTCCCTTAAAACTATAAAATAGTATGGACATCGATATCCTCCATTACAAAAACAGTTTTCAGCTTTGCTTTCCAGACTATAGACCTATGGAGTTCATATTTTATTGTGCTACAATTTTCCTTTAAGTTTGAATGACAGTTTTCTTGAAATCATCCAGTTCACACAAGGACATCGTGATAAAGGCTTTATGAAATAGACTATTTGAAATAGACAGAGGCTCATATTTCACATTTAATGATATATCCACTGAAGTGAAATAAGTGGTAAACTTCAAAATGTTACAGTCTACCTACTGGTTAAATTTGAATGAGCTCTAATTGTAGGAAGTACCTGTATTTCTGTTTTACTAACATCATTAGTTCATCCTGTAAAAATACTGTACATCACGTAAGCTATTAGTATTTACTAGGTGCTTTCAGAAAGCGATGCTCCATACTTTCATGTCAAAACGTGATCTGGCGACTAATTGTCACGGGGTTTTGTAGGGATATTTAGATGATCTAACAGCACAGTTTCACAGTTTTCCTGTTTGAATATTTTTTAAATAATATGAAGCATTACATCCTGGGGGACCCTCGTGTAAAAATCATAAAGACAAAATTGTATTTCCAAACTTGAATTAATTTTATGTTTAAATTTACCAAGATCTGTTTAATTTTCGTCACATTGCAGTATGGAGTATGTGGTTGGTTTAAGGATAGTGAAATGTTATTTTACGTTCTAAAGATTAGAACGATACATTATTTAAATTGTTCATTCATATAGCTTATTAAGTAGCCTATGCAGTTTAGTATATTCTGCCTAAGTATAGATTTTTGTTGCAGAGAGACTTCTTTTATTCCTACTGTATATTCCCTCTCTTGTCAAATCTTCTCAAGGCAATCCTGTGGCGTCTTTTACCCCTTAAGGATCTCTACTGGATCTCTGAACTCTAATCTTCAACTGTTATAGTAACTGTAAGGGAAATGATAGAATAAAGATTCTCTCTTATATAGAAGGTGAGCCAATAAACTGGCTTGTGTACCGCCAGTGGATTGCCGCATTGATCTCTTTATTTCAGAAAAGCATAAAATTCAAATGAAAATTATTGAACGTGCCGTTTACTGGATTCGCAATGAAAGTTGTTTCCGTCCTGTTCCGTTAGGTAATGTAAACTGTGTCAGACATCGCACAACTTCTGTCATTATCAAAAAACAAGTACGTGATAAATAAACGACGGCTACGTTTGATATATTAAAACATATACGCACCAATCACTCGTACAATTGTGAAACTTAGACACAACAAACTTTTGAACAAGACTGAGAAGCAGTTAAATTCTACAGAATATCGTTTGTAGATGTATAAGTTAATATAAATGTACTGTAAATACGATGATAAATTATTTAGATTGACTCAAACATGTTTAAAGAGGAATAAAAATTGTCAGATATTTAAAGAAGTAAACTTAACCTAACCTCAATGTACTCTATAGCATACAACTTTTTGTGTGCTAAAATTTCAGCTTACGTACGTAAAATTAATGTTAATAATCGTAAAGACGAAATAGAACATTTTAAACCCCGAAGGGTGTTATTTTATCATTCCTTGTACAGTACGTACGTGTCGTCATTATACTTCTTTGTCTTTTGATAAAACAAATAATGTAATGGCTGACCAATTAATAGCAAAGAAAATTAGTTTATCAAAAGGGAAAAAAACAAAAATAAATTACTAGTTAGGCAGGGGTTAGGTGGTCGCAAAACAATAGAAGAAAAAGATTAAAGATAAGCTAAATTATGTTATTCTTACCTGAAAAGCGTTTTTATCCTTTTGAATCCTAATGGGCATTGGCGTAGTCTCGTATGGAGAGTGAACTGCTTTCTGCCCCGTTTTATACCTCTACGGTCAATTAATATTGCATTACCTTATTTTAAATTTTCAAAACCCACAATATAATGTAATGGCATAAGGGCATTTATTATTAAAGGACGTTTGATTGGGAAAAAGTCGCTGAGGCTGATTAAAAAGACTGGGAAATGAGGGGCAAAGACCACAGGATTTGAAAATTTCAGAACAGTTGTGGCATAATGAATTTGATATTCTTTGTGCTGCACATTTTAAAGTTTTTAGGACAGTTATTGAAACTCTTCCTTGAAATACTCAGAAAATATTCGCACTCTTGGCATTAATGTTTAATAGTGACAGTGCTTTAGGGATCCATAAAAAAAAGACTTCAGTCCTCTTGAAAACACATACCTCTACAACAGTTTTCGCGGTTATCAGTTTCATTCTACATGATTTATGTACAAATCCATTTGATAGTGTTATAATTCGAGTATTGTGAACAGCTATTAGATTTGAAATCAACAATAGCAGAAAAAAAGATTTTTTAGTAAAAGCAATTTGTATTATGAAAATTAATTCAATTTTCGTTTTTACAAATTATAGAGAGTTTATTAGTAGTAACGTCAGGTCACGACGAAAAACACACTTGGTCAAGTAAAAAAGTGAGAAAGGAAATGATTGATAATAAAACAGTATTTTAACTTGACTACCTACTGTAGATCGTTTAACCTTTAATCTACCTGTTTACTTTACAGCCACACACAAGGAATTAGTGTAATAAAATAAACTCCTACTAATAATAAAATCACAGTGATATATATTTCATAGACACTCAGTGTATAATTTTCCTATTAGTTAGTGAAAAGAGCATCATTTTAAGTATTTGTACATGCCTTAAAATAGCGGACATTTTCAAACAAAATATATTCATATATAAAGCATAATTTAAGAATATAATCTGAAAATGAAACATTAAAACAATGTTCTCCAGTTCTTTTCAAAATTATTTTAAAACGGTAAAACGAGATGTTTCTGGTCCAGAGTTAAGGTCTTTTCAGTCAAATTTAACATGACTTCTTTAAGTACACGATCACGTAGTTCCGACAGCAGTAAATGTTATCCATTTTGAACTTATTCTCAAGAAATGTATTACTACAAGTAAAATGAAAATGTACATTGATTTACCGCATTTAATTTTAAAGCTTTGACTTTGATATATATATATACCTACTGTATTTTCTCTAGATTCAGAACAGGGATTCTGTTATTCCAACCATTTTTCATTAGCGAGAACTACAGTATTCTATATATTCTTTAATTTAAATCTTGTCTGTTTAATATAAATCAAAATAGTTGTCGCATTAATAATATTAATACCAATAAAAGGAATACAAGTAGCAACATGTTATTGAAGTATGAGAACAGGACAATCCATCAAATACATTGAAGCAACAAATTTCCTCGAAGTGACAAGCAGTTATCTTTTAGTGCTCAATACAAATTTTACAAGTACTTTTCTACAAATGATGTTAAACTTTTAAACTTGTGTTACTTTAGAAAAAGTGAGAGAGGCAAAAAAAAAGTCCGTCCATGGCTTAATATCACAAGTCCTTAGAAGACATGGATAAGTAGATCCCTGCTATTTTCTTGATTAAACGCAAATCAATGTCACGCTGATTTGTTTCAACTAATGTACCGCCGAGTACTTCATTCTTTTTTGCTTTTGTCTCTGATTACAAAACCAGACTCTAACCACGTTCTTTTTGAGGTCCAGCTTTTCTGCAATGGCGGCAATTTTCTCTGAAGATGGACGGGGCTGGATTGCAAAATAAGCCTCCAAAGAGCGCTTTTCTGGGGCCGCAATTGAGGTACGTTTTCGCTTTCGTTCGTTACCGTTAAAGAGATCGGGCTTGCTGTTCTTCTCCCGGTGTGCCGCCTCTGCCTCCTCCAGCCAGGCTTGCAGGACAGGTTTCAGAGCAATCATATTATTATGAGACAAGGTCAAGGACTCAAACCTGCAGATTGTGCTCTGGCTAAGAGACCCGACCCCTGGTATCTTGAGGTTGGCAAGAGCAGATCCAACATCAGCCTGCGTCACTCCAAGCTTGATCCGTCTTTGTTTAAATCGCTCAGCGAAAGCTTCCAGCTCCCGGGGATCGGATTCCACGTCGTTGATGCAGGTCATCCCATTGTGAGCGGACAGGGAATGTGGGTGTCCCATCCCCATGGCTTGGTGAAGATGACCCATGGTCTGTAGATGGTGCTGATGGACCTGAGCCGACATAACAGAGGGATCCGGTGCCCCCATCCCACTTACAGTTAAATTCTGGGAGATGTGGTCGAGGAGGTCTCCTTCCAAACTTTGATGAACGTGGTGGTGGGAGGTTAGGGTAGACGGGTGAGAGATGGGCACTGTAGAAGAGGTAGAGGTGCAGGGGACACTGCTCATGGTATGGTAGGTCACGTCTGGCTTGAAAGGATGGCTCTTGCCGTGGGAGACAATATCAACAGCCGCCAGAGCTTCAGCGCGGGCAAGCAGACTCTCATCAAAGCCTCCGAATATATTGCCCTGAAGCTGCAAGCAAGAATGCGCATATTGGAGTCAGTGGGGAATTCTGTCAACTCAGGATTAAAAAACATTTTCAAGCACAGAGAGAATCCTCCTCAAAGCCCAGGTCATAAAAATTAATATGAAGGCAGAAGCTTTGCTTGAATAGACATGTGGATCAGAGACAGACAGAGTGTGTGTGTGAGAGAGAGAGAGCGAGAGAGAGGTGGAAGAGGGGGGAGAGAGACACTGAGATAGAAGTACAGTGCTATCTGATTGTTCCGGCAACATGAAAAAAACATTAAGCTAGTGTCTGTCAAAAATGTGCCTTAAAGCAGTAATTATGCAGATTTACATACCTGTGGGGTTGGAAGGCAAACTCTGCGCATAGCCTCTGAACTTGAGTGGAGACTGGCATATTTAGGCTCCTGTAGTACAGGATGCATAGAGAAAGGCTGCTTGCTGTTCATGGTCATCATCTTTGCAGCACACCTTGCAGGTAGGCAGCCTTGACATAGAGGCTGGGTTGACTCTCTGGCTTGCTCCTGTCAGTGTGAGCACCTTCCAATGACAGAGCCTCTCTCTATGCAACTCTCTCCACCTGCTTCTTTACTCATCTTACAAGCTGCATGCCAGGAATAGGACCCGCAGCTACGCGCAAGCGTGTTGCATGCAAGAAGCCTAGGAAATTAGCCGGAGGAGCCAAAACCATTTAGCTTCAAACATTTTTTTGAGGGACGTGGCTATTTTATGGACGGCATTGGTGCTCATAGAGTTAATTAGAAACCACTAAGTGGGAGAAGTAACAAGTTCGGATCCACGGTCAACTCCATTTGAATGATTTTAATGCTAAAAAAATTGTTAATAATGAATGTATATTCATTTCTAACGGTTAATTTTCTCGATCAAAGTTCAGAGTTTAAAGAGTTACATTATCGTATACATGTTTAATATTAAAATTTAAATTGCAACGGTGTTATGACCGTCCCCTTCCAAGCTTTCAGTAACTCTTCAAACATTAGTTGTCATCTCATCATTCGTTTGAGGTTTTGCTTAAATTTTCAAAATATTTGTCTTGCATATGATCAATCAAAATATTTTACCTGGCCTATAAAATGACCAAATGTGTTATGATAGTTAATCACACATCTAAAAAAATTAATTTGAATTTCGAATGTTGATATTAACAGATCTGTATTAGAGAACAGTTAATTTGCTAAAAAAAAACACCCTAAAAGCGAAACCGATAAATAAAAATGGTTTAAAAAAAGCAAAGAACATGTTAAAATTAAAAATGTTAAAATTCGATTTGCTATTCCATCTGAAAACAGACGAATTTAGATTAATTTAAGTAATCGTACAGACACGAAAATAGTTTGCTCATCCTAACAAAGGTGTAAATTACAGGTGTTTGGACTTTTCTCGACTCACATGATCGTTTGAGTTTTATATTTCGTATTAACATTCAGGGTTACAGTAGCGTCAGGTTGAATTCAGGACCACGGAGAGCTCACGGCTCAAGGAAGTGCGTGGGCCAACTCTCGCTCTGCTTAAATGGTTGCTGTACTTTTCCAGAGTCCTGATACATCAAAAAAAAAAATAAAAAATTAAAAGACCTCAAGGCGATGGTAGGGCGAGGGGGAAAGTGTAGAGGCTATGTAGGACAGCTTGCATGCTATTATTTGTCATCAGATTTGGACAAATGGAAGTGAAACATGAGTGAATCTGTGAAAGAAAGCTTCTTGGTCACATCAAAGAGAGAAATCAGCGTCTTGTTGCAAATCTACATGTCCTGATTTATTATAAAACATTTACAGCAAATCATTTATATTTCACAGAGCCTAAGTAGCTGCATGAAAGTTTTATCTAAAGTGGAACTATATTTAAAGCCCGCTTTTGTTTAGAGGAGGTAATTAATTGATGTATAAATTGTATTACCTTTCCCCTTAATTATTCAACGTCTTTCGCATGCTTTTCTGGCTATTGAAATAAGTAAAGGAAGGGGTTAGAACACCTGTAATTTATAAATTATTTCATGAAGAGTGTCATGAACCAGTGGCTTTAAATATTTTTCAGTTCTCCTTACAGGCAGAAACAGGAAATCCTTACAAAATTACAAATTAAAACTTGATTAGTCGATAGATGGTTGCATGTAACTTGAACAACTTGGCTAGGCATTTTCTAATGCCACCAGTCTGAATGAATTCATACAGTATATGACATAAGTAACTACGCTTACTGGTCTTTTTGTACCATTTGAGCATAACATAAACTGATGCAGGCTTCAAAACAGCAGGGCATGTACACAAGATTGACAGTCATAATTAAGCTTGTGAAATATTTATGCTTTTGGTCACCTGTATTGCCGTTACACCTCATAAACAGCACAAGAGGTATATATATATGCACATGAACAATGACAAGTCAAAAGCATCCCATATGGGCTACTACCACAGTCTATCAGCAGACTTAAAAGTGTCATTGCAATGGCCTGGTTCATTGATTCATTTAGCCATAAATAATTGATCACACTTCTGAAAAGCTTGATAAAAATTCAGCGGTGGCTTACATCAAGATAAATTAAATAAAATGCTTGACTAGGAAAAAAAACCCAAATAAATTTGGAACACCAACTGCTGTTATTTGTATTTCTTTTCACAAAAAAGGGGAAAATGCATCATTAAGGATATACTAAAAGAGTATATTAATGATTATAGGAAATGATTAAATCGAAATTGACAGCATTACAGATCGGGGTTAAGTTACCCGTTTTCTGACCAGTTGGATATTAAGCTTTTGCCACTTATGTCATATACATATTCAGGTAATAAAGTCTTTATATACAATATGCATTATACAGTATACTGTATAACTGCTACCTTTTACGTTACAAATACCAATCAGCTATGACTAATCGATGAACTTTATCCTTTAAAATGTTGTGAGTTTACCCATTTGGAATGGTTCCATGTTATGTTTAGTAAAAGACGGAAAAGAAAACATCCTCCTAAAACTTTAGGATTCAATTGAACATAAAAAAAACAGCTTCACCCGTTCATGTGAGCTGATTCTTTACATCATGGCACAGAATGGAGAAGCCGGTGAAGGGAATGACACAGCTGTTCCATTGCACAATCGGATCCAAGCAAGATCTACAGTTACCCAGACAGTCAATAATTAATCAGGTATTTTGGACTTATCCGTTACCTTCTGGTAGATTCTTGTTCATTAAGGATATTAAACATCACACTTCAACTGAGTACAAAACTACCAGTTGGAAGAGTTCAGCAACTTCTCAAGCTCTCTTTTCATGAATTTTCCTTTTTTTTTGTCAGTTTTTACCATCCTTTCCCCTGGTACACAAATGGCAAAGACATAGCTCAAGTGATTTGACATGTGAAAGGTATGAGTTGATAAACAGATAGAAGGAGGATAGATGACACTTCTTTGTCCACCTGGGACAAAATAGCTCTGCATTATACCAAAATGACTCCAAATATTTTTCACATGAATGGCCAAAGTAGACGAAATATATAATTTATCACTGTTTGAATAAATCAAATGCTACGAAGTCGCATTGAATTGCACAGTTCCATAAAACTTTTTCGTGTATAAAAGAAAAGCCTGTAATTACTAAATCTTACATTCAAATGCTCTGCCCCTGTTGAGCATAACATCCACACAAAAAAAATGTATGCCAGTAAAAGGCAGATTCTAGTCATGAATGACCCCCAGCTGGGGAACAGAGAGGGCTCTTTCTAACTCTTGAATCACAATTCTAATCCATAACGTCTTTTGTAGGCTAAAGACCATGCAAAATAACACCTGGCTACCTTCAAAACACTTTACATTTTACAGCAATGAAGAGAATAAAATTATAATGGTAATTGTTTGTCAAATATTTCCATCGATGCCTTTTCCCAGGTGTAGTGGCACTGCTTTCGTTCCTTCAGTTTAAACAAGTCAATCTAATGAATACACAGAAGATACATCTTCCTTCTATACCGTATGTCAGAGTTGAGGCTGCATAAGGTGTGGAGAACAGCTCAGTAGTGTCTTGCAGCTTCATTTCACCCCCTACTGTTGTAATCCACCAACCACTGCCTGTAAACCCTTGTGGGTGTCTAAATTGTCATGGACCACCTGGACCTGCCTTTGCCTTCAGCAATGCAATGGATGCACATTAACAGTTGTGCGATTTGTGAGGTCACCTGTATCCTTCTTCAGTTTTATGCTGGAATATACTGAAGAAAAGGCCTGGTCTATGATTACTTTATGATTAGGAATCTTGTGATATAAAATTTGTTGAGGCCAATGCCATTGCTGGAGAGGAGATAGATGTCTCCTGTAGAACACACTATTCTCTAGTTATTTGGTGGAACTGTGTATGTGATGTAATAATCGCATGGAAAAAAGTTACAGCTATTAAGTTACATAAATAATTCTACAACAAACATTGCTTGAAATAATTGAAACCCTGAGCTCAAGACACGAATCATTGTTAAACAAAGCACACAGCAGGAAAGGGTGCCAAGTACGAGATATGCTGTGATTCAGGGGAGAGACTCACCTGAATTATAATGTAGTTTAAGTCAACAGAAATGCTGAATAGAAGGTGAACCAATATTGAAAATAAAATAAACATAAGTTCCTTTTGAGGCAAAGTGCTCTAGAATGAATCAGATTTTTTCATATATCCAACTCCGGAATAAATATCAGTTTAAAATGTGTTTAACCCCAAAATTAACATACATAAATATTGCATTACATAAAGCTGCCAATATCATGAGCCAAAATAAGCCTGCATTTTTGTTCTCCGAGTCTGAAGTTCAAAAGCAGCATGCAGAAAGAAAACTGTAAATTGGTGACAGTTGATGGACACAAATAAAATGCTCTAGCAGAAATAACAGCTGGCCTATCAGATGTTTAAATTCACAGACCTAAAAAATCTGCATTACAGAAAAAATAAAATATAGAAGTTTTGCTTTCTATGCAATGCACATAATTTCATAATATTTTATATCACAGTAGGTGCTCATTCTAACTTTAAATTATTTTTAGTTTACTTCAACAGATTTCTCATTTACTCCATTAACTCATGACAATCTATGCTGAAGTGCACTCTGTGCCTACAGTATATACACACTACCGGCTATATAAAGTAACACTGCTAAAAAAGCAGAAGGTATAAATGTACCAAGACATGCATGTTCTTTTATGACAATAATGCACAAAAAACACAAACAACAGATTTTGGGGGTGAAATTTTTGGAATGGTTTCTTTGCAGCATTTTTTTTTTATCCAATTATTTTTTCCCCAGTTGACTTCTTTTCAAAATCTTTATCACAGCCATTCCATTATCTTTATTGGGAAAGTGAACATGCTAATGTTAGAAATTGAGGTTATAAACAGGAAATCAAAAATACATCCACAAATCCCAATGTATTAAACAGTTACAAATCCACATACAATGTTTCCAAAATGTATTACACATCACTACAATGTAAAACTATCATACACAGTTTGGTTTACAAATAAAGAAGGGAGTAAATTCCCTTGCACATGATTCTACAAAGCTTGATGTGCATTTCAGTCTGAAGTGTTCTAGAATGCAAGTCAGTAACAGCTTTGGCTTCAATACAATGAAGCTAAGGTTTCCAGTTTCCAGACCTGCCTGTTTTTGTCCACTCAAACCAAACCGATAAAAGGTACAGTCTGGAAGTCGAGCGTTTCTTTTAAATGTATGATTAGGCATTGTCCTACCACTTGAAAAAAACCATGCTATATTGAAGTATGGAATCTTTTTATAAAAAAATCTAAAAAGACAGTGTTCATTAAAATAAAGAATAAAATTGAGAGAATGGCTCATAGGATTTGGATTATTTTCTATGAGCCCCCCCAAAAAAAGAATTCTTACATGTACTGTTAACTTTTGTCCAGTTAAGAAGAGTTGCACTCACCAACCCTCCATATTTTTCTTTCACTCTTGAAAACAGCTGAACTAAAAGTTTGATTTGACAAAATAAATCAAAGTTGGAATATTCCTTTCATAAAATACATTAAATCTTAAATAGCTGGAGACTTTAGATCAGGGCACAAGCTCACTCTAAAATGAATGAAAAAACATATTTCCAAAACGTTTTAACCATGAAAACACTGCAGAAGAATGTACTGCTGCAATATCATTATAAAACAGGAAAGGGAAACTAGTGTATTGTGAGCTTTCCAGCTTTAAAATCATGTGAAAGGGATTATTTTTGTCACCACTTAAATTTAACATTCATCTCCACTAATCTAGAAAAAAATATTATCTACATTTTAATTATTGCAAACCTCTGTACAAAAAATACACGGAAAATCTTATAAAAATGCAGCTGTCTGCTGGTAATTTAATAGACAATAAGGCAAAATTATATACAAAACAAAAATGTATTAATATACATTCAAACACCACTCTGCATAATGCAGAAGCATTAAATTGTTCCCTGTAAAATAATCCATATCTTGAACAGGGATGTGAGAAATGTTCTAAGTTTGCTTATAATATATCATGTACAAAGGCCAAAGAACTCTTTGGGTAATGACTGAAAAAAATCCTTACAACTATTTATATTGTTGGGGAAATCATAGAGCTATTCACATTTTTATTCCTTTCCTTACGAAATACTGGCACAATCTACAGTCTTTCATTTTTGATGTAGATCTTTACATAAAGTGGCACTGCATATTACACAAAATGCAAAATAATCTGGAACAAAACTACCAATATCCAGTCTTTTGACAAAACTGGTTAGGAAAGAATGCCCTACTGTAAATCTTGTATGTTATTTTTCAATCTATTTAGGGGGTACTGAGTTTTTTGCATGAAAACGAATTATCAGCCCGTTTCAGTTTTCAAATAGTCCAAATGCCATGCTGAATATAATTTCCTTTTCTTAAAGAATTTGAGAATGTTTTAGGGAAAGTATAGCTTTTATGACACCTTTATTGTGCTTGTAGACAAGATTTAGTCTTAATTCATTAAGGTTTCAATTAAAAGTATCAAAATGTCCTATTTAACGCATAAGTGTGAGAATATACAAATCACCAAAAACAGCCTGCACTTAAAAAAATAAAGAAGGCAAGCTAAAGAATTTCAAATCTCAAAGCATGTTCATAACTTCAGTTCCACTATGCAGTAAAAACCGCAATGTATGTTTCTTTTAAATCAGTAACGCACAGCTAAATGCCCTTTTCTTAAATCCCAAGTGTAAATGGGCTTGAAAAAGTAACTCTGAAAAAGATGTTTTCATAAATTGTTTATTCACACTAATTTTGATCCTACCCTTGCAGCAATTAGACAAGAAAGCACCCCGTTTATAAAAGGGGATGAAGCCTGCAATGAACAAAAGGCTCAGCAACAACCTTTCAGAACCTGAACTTAATTTACCTCGACAATTAAGAGACACATACTCCTGGAGTCTGGGCAGGCCACTGAAGGAAGGGTCAGGCTCACAGCTCGAATGAAGGTGCTAGAAAATTTGCTTTGTTTATGCTACGTACAGCTAAATGAGAGCTATTACAAAATCTGATATCCCAAAATGTACAACAGATTAACCCTGACAGCTGAATGGAGTCTTGTTTTCTCACATTCCTATTATAACCATTACGGCAAGTACCGTCTCTGACATTTCACTTATTTTGGCTTCTTAGTCTCAAAACCTGAACTCTGTTTTGAAAACATGATTTCTACCTTATTAAATACATCTACTTTGTACTACAAAAATTAACAGTCTTTCACAAAAAAAAGGGGGGTGAAGAATTTTTTCATCTTCGCCACGAACGGCTTTCATCCTCATCCTCTTCGTCATCATCTTCCTCCTCTTCCTCAGGGTGTAAGAGGGAGCACTCAGCCTCCTGGGTGGACAAGAGTTTAAGATCACATCAGTTCATTCAAATTTTATTGTTCTTTCTAAAAATCTGAAGGTTTAAATGTAGCTATATGTGATTGCCAGGATACCAATAATTAATAATCAGAACCTCACTGACCCACAGCAGAATCATGCTGAAAACAATCACCTCCTATAAACAATTATATTTTTCAAATCTCTTGCATGTATTCTATTTGTGGTTTTGAAAGTTCAAAACACTGGGTAAATTAACTTCTAAATACGTTCAAGGACATGAAAAAAACCTTTGTTAATAGCTACAAATTCTCCACCTCCTCAACATTAAAAATGTTTAGATCAAGAAGTAGTCTAAAATGGAACAAGCAGAGGTTAATGTTTGCCATAATGAACAGTAAAAAATGATAAAATACATTTTTCATGAAATTAACTACTACTTATTCATTAAAGCTTTACTTCTCCCTGGATATTTAAAGAGATCTAGCAGAAATAAAGACTATAGCTTCCGTTTCTATTACATTATTCTATTTCATTAGATTTCTATTTAAAAAAAATAATGACGTAGTTATTGTGCTGCCCACGTCATGTCTAGAATTTAGCAGGTCATGTGCCAACCCTAATCTGTCCTGTATCATCATATAACTCTTGTCTTCATACTAAGGTTCTTCTGCTTGCATTTAAGACACCTAAGTGATTTGTTCCAGGTTATCTTAAGAACTTATTGCATGAGCAGTATCCAATGTACTGTCCTATATGAGTTACTGTACAGGTATGAGCCCTGTGATAACTCACTGTGCCAGAGAATGCAACTGCAAATGGTATATGACCCCAGCTCTGTAATTCTCCATGCTACTTTACAATCTTCATTGTATTTCTAACCTCTTCCTTAGATTCTTCTTCTTCTGGTTCAGTTGATACTGATGGAGTCTTGGGCTTATACCACGAGATCTGCAGAGTGCGACCCTTGAACTTTGCACCTTGGTTGGCAGCCTGAAAAAAAAGTTTTTTTAAATGTAAAAAGTGTATTTTTTAAATTTCCTTAAAATAACATTTTAAGTTGTAAAAGTAGTAGTAATAGATATCAAGCTCTGTTGGCTATCCTTAAAATGACAACACTTACTAGATTATTTAGTGAAACAGGCTCTTTTGGGAAAAGGAAAATCTTTCAGCAGATTCAGCAGAGAAATGGATTCCAGTATGTTTCTAATACAGTTGGAAAATGTATGGGACCTACAAAAATAGCAGTTCTCAACTAACATTGACAGAGTGATACAGTAAAGCTATGTAATGTGATTTATGAATCCCTTTCTTATATCTGTAAAAAGCTTGAACATGCCTGTACACAGTCATGCTCACAAATACATACACGTAAGGACACCCCCTAAAGATCTTATGCTTAAACATATTTAGACATAAACCTAGTCCTCACCAAGTCCTAGCAGTAGATAAATCCAACTTAATTTGACAAAAAAAATACACACAAAATATACTTAAATGCAAAATATGCCATTTCAGTTAACAGGGTATGTAGAATTGCGTACTAAAACATGTGCAAATGATAAGTTGACCAGCAAATCAAAACCTTTGTCATTTTGGTCTTTAGTACTCAGGTTTGTTGTAACGCATCATGCCCAGGTCAAAAGAATACCCCCAATGAATCCTCTTCATGAACTGCATTCAGAATCCTAGTTGGAGATTGCTAATAAGACATCATAGGTATCTATGCACCATGCCTGTTATTTAAATTACAATTATAAAATACAACATCAAAAACGGTTTAAAAACTCACGTTTTCTGCCTCACTTCGCGTCTTGAATGTCATCACAACACTCGTGGCATCATGGTCACGTAACTCTTCAATCTCTCCAAATTTCTATCACAAAGATAAATTACCATTTATCACTAGATATTTACAGAAACCATAGAGTAGCATGTTGAAGATACTGAAGATACGCAACATTTCAGACTGAATTACAAAAGGTTTTGTGTATTCCCATTTAACTTAAAAATGAAAAAATATTAGGAGCTAAAAATCTTTCTAAGGTTCTTTAAAGGACCCAGCTCTGTGAAAGAATTTACTGAGCACACGGCAGGCAAAAACCGTGGAAGAAAAACAGAATGGAACCAATATGTTTATTGAAGGAACCATGCTTTGTGCCACTGGTATGTTGAAGGATTAGCCAAGAGCAGATAATGGTTTTGTGTTAACCAACTTGATGAATATCAGTGATTATAGTGCATAATTATATTCCAAATACAACGATTCGGCCATGGAGCCTGCTTCAAGAAGAATCCACGGCCGAAATGTTGCGTTCTCTTTCTTTTCAGCATGGAATAAACCTATTACTTGTTCCTTTGCAGCCTACGCACATGATATTGTAAATCTTGTGTTCAACAGACTAATTGAATTATGAAGGTCTAGGGAGGACTGTCTCTAGGTGCTAAAGAATTTGGCTTTAACTGATTAATGACGAACTGACTATACAGTGCTACACTGTTCAGACCCTAGGACCTCACTTGCTACTCTTCCTACAAGCTCTACCACATTGTTCTACAGCAGAACAATGCACATCCTGCTCATGTAACAACCAAATTGTAACATGCCTGCACCTTAGTCATAAAAATTATGTTTCTTCTGATTTTCAGTATATGTTACAGGTTCTGCAGACAGTTTATAGACTTTTGTGAAAAGTAAATGTGTTTTTAATTCAACAAATTACTTAGACTTTGTAACAGGATACTGTTTTCTGTGTTCTAAAACATGACTGTGAAGTGGAGGGAACAAAACGCATATTTCAATAGGACTCAAAAAACACATGGACAGGAATTTTCAGACTTTCCATCAATGTAAAATTATTTAATATGGTGCAAATCATCTAGTTCTTTTCACCTCCAATGTTCTTCTTAGAGGTCCCTGCTTTTTTCTAGGACACAAAATGTCTACGATTTCATTTTTCACCACAGGGATGCTTAGCCTTCTCTGATTCTTTATGCATTTACTACATCAGTATTTATTAAAAATGATATGGGTCTTTGGCCTCTATTGTACTATTATTGAGGAAAAGGAGAAAGAGCTTCTAATGACAGCAAGCTTTTGAAAACAAATTTCCCCAAACACTGAGGTACGCCCTTCAATAAAAAAAAAGTAGAGAATTTAACAGATACTCATTTAAGGCTGGTTCAGCTAAGCACTTCAGTTCTCACTACAGCTGCAGGTTATTGAATTCTAAATTTAATTATTAGTACAAATTAACATTACAAATCTTGTATGTTTTGGGGGAAAATGTGTAATCCAATTCAGGTTCATTGATAACAGATCACATGTAAACGTGCCTTTGCTGGATACCATTTTGTATACATTTAGAAACTGTGTACTTGTGCTTCTGACCAACTCAGAGAATCCAATAAGTTTTAGTAATAAATTAAACTTTAGAGGTATCTAACTGCTTACAGTAAGATACTCATCCTCATCTTCTCTCTGCCCAAGAATGTAACACCTTTGTGGTCTCTACTTACAATAAAATGAGGCATCAGTTCATCCTTCTCCTCCTTTGTTACTCCCAGGATGGCCAAAGCACGAGGTCGGTGGTCCACCACCATGTGATTCCCAGCTCCTCGGCCCCTCAAGGTCCTCCCTCGTCCCCTTCCGCGACCTCGGACTGGGGTCACCTTTCCTCGACCAGCGGGTATTAACCCCAAGCGGGCCGCCTGAAAATGCACAAGACGTGGAGCAATTTCTACCACTGCCACAGACAACCACCTGCCACACTGTCATATTCCCTCTCTGTCTAAGCCCCAACAACTCAAAATTTAATGTTAAGAAATGGATCAATGTAGGATTTCATTTTTAAATTCTTTAGTCTTTCTCCTCTGGGCTTGCAAAGTGCCTGCTGTTTAATGTAGCCTTATCACATAAAAGGGATATAGCAATGTATATTTCATCTAACACAATTAAACTGTGATTGGTTGGGAAAGTTCCTATTCTGCTTACGTAACAGAAAGGGATTTTCTGCTTTATTCAAAGTAGCGTTATCAAAAGAAAACATTTTAAGAATAAACAGGATCAGAAAAATATTTCCCTTATGAACAGTGTGGTAACAAGTGAATTTATTTACATTTTCTTACCTCTACCTGAAGCTGACTGAGTTTCTTTTTTAAATCAGTTGTATCTTCTCCAGAACTCAGCTTTTTATGGAAATCCAGCTCTGCATCTAACAGTTCCTTCTGTGCCTTAAACATACACACAAATGCCATTACTCAAAAGCGATCTGCCACAATCAACATTATCTCATGCTTTGAATATAAATTTCAAGGGAGAATAAACTAAAATAATCCCTTGAACTTCCCAGTTTGATGGAATGAAAACTGGCATTCATAGCTCACCTTAAAGAAAAAGGGAAGAATTCAGACTAACATTGGTTGTCATCCTAACACTTGAAGATCAATTAATTATTAAAGTATCAGTAATGGCTACATACATATATAATTTATCACCATCATGATTAAATTAAGAGAAAGTCTTCTTATTTTACCATACCAAGATAAAAACATGTCTTACTCATACTTCTTGTTGCAAAAATAAGTAATATGTTATGCAAAAAAAATCCATCCAACCAGTTGACCTGACTTACATCTATTTTAGTCTTAAGCTGGGCTGACTTTGCTAGAGTGTTACAAGATGGCTTCATTTCATCTTTCAGCTGTGAAATCTTCTCAGTGAGGTCTTTCAGGGTCTTCATAATGCTAGATCTGTCCTCTGGCTTCATGTTTTTATTTTTTTCAAGTCTGTTAATCAACACCTGAAATACCATACAGAAATGTTAGTTTTATTCTAAGACGGATGAAGAAGCATTCCATCACTACAAAAACTACGTCTTAAAATACTGCTACAGTTATACATAAAGGATTAACACCTGAATTAAGTCACAGCTTAATACTCAATTACACTTGGAGAAAGCAATTATTTTGACAAACTGTTTTCTCAACTACACAATACAGTAACAGAATAACACTTACCTTCTGACATTCTATTTGCTTCTCTAGCATTTCTTGTTTCTTTTTCCTCATATCTTGCTGCAATTTTAGTGCTTCCTGAAGTAAAACACAAAACATACGTTACCTGAACTGAAATAATTTCCCATAATGACATACAATCATCCTCTTAACACCTCTAAATATGTGTATTATGACAAAAACAAGTAATATTTAATAGAATAGAAATGCATATATTCAGTTAATATAAATAAGAATTAAATCAAATTAACCTTTATTGCCCCTAAGGGAATTTGTCTTGGATATCAAAAGCTCATAAACATAATACCATAATGTAAAAACATTCAACAACATTGCTCAATCAGAACTAATCAAGTAACAAGGTTAAGAAACAGAATCAGTTCTTAAGTCTAAAATAACAACCATAATAAGATAACTACCTGCAAACATTTTTTTAATTTTTCAACAACTGAATGCTTTCAGGTATGAAGGAAGTAAATGCTCTTAGTCTTTATACAGGGGATCTGGTACCTGCTCCCAGGGGGTAGGAAGAGTATATTTTAAAAATACTCTTTTTGTGCGTTTAGGATTAAAATGTCCTCAGGAATTATCACAAAAGGCTAATTTTCTGTAGTAGCACTTACCTGCTTTTTCTTCATGGCCTCATGTGCCTCAAGTGCCTTAGTTGCTTTCACCATTGGCTTTGAAGTCATCTTCATGACTGCAGAACTGTAGGCTCCTTTTTGAAGGCTCATAGAGGCAGGCATCGCCTGGAAGAGAATAACCACATAGCAAACATCTGTCTATCGTATACATGAGGAATAGAACACTGGGCACCAACATGTAAAATTAATCCTGCAGTAATGTGCGATATTAAAGACCATGTGCTCTGCTCAAAGCACTGTAGAAATTTTATAATTGTCAAAATCCTAATCTTTACTGACAGCTAACAAAAATGAGACTTCATACTTATTCTTAGATGTTTGCCTCTCCTGTCTTCTTAGAACAATGGATAACTAAAAAGAGGTAGACTTTTATGACGTGTACTTATGGATAATCTTGCTCATACTGTATATAAAACAGATGCAAGTGACTGTGTTCAGACAGTGCACGGAGGTCAAGCATGCAAAGCTCCTATTAAGTATCTATTAAGTTAGTTTGGTTGCAGCATATGTATTCTTTGTGAAAGACAAAAGTGAGCCCAGTTCAGTGCATAAGTGTGTGTTAAACAAAAAAGTTATGACTGCAACTACCACATATATTTGTAGCTAATAATTCAACCTCCCTTTAATAAATTAATTTATGTATAAACTGCTTGATAAGATCCTAATGTAGGCTACATTGCGATTGTGTTAAATAAACTCCTGGTTAGCAATTTCCAAGACAAATTATGAAATTCCTATTACAGAAAAACATCTAAAAAAAAGAATTATGTTTCATGATACAAACTTAGTGGGTCAATAACAAAAATAAAGTAAAAATTAATATCACCAGGAAACTAAAGATGGAACAAATAACACCAAATTCAAAACACATTTATAAAACCTGAAGGAAAACTTGTATTAAGCCCCATAATATTAAAAATTTCACTATAGTTTATCTAAAACTAAAATTATCTTCCCCCTCAAGAAACAAATTTTAAATTTCAGTCAATACAATAAGCAATTTTGCATCATTGCATAAGATAAAAGAAAGCGTGAATGTATTCAATTTGTTTGTATGAAAAACATTGTATGTTACACATGATAGATAATGATATTACCGATGAAACTTCTGTACTGGGCTGCGGAGCATCTCCTTTATTCCCAGTGGCATTTCCAAGACGATGTTTAGGTGTCATTTTGTTAAGAACGTATGATCCAGGGTTATGTTGTTTGTTGATGACCTTAAAATGATTACAGTTTGGTTTAACTTCGAGACAAAACAATTCAGACTACTACAACAACAACAGAGTATATAAGCGAGGCTCTACACCTAACCTGGAACTTCTGAATCTTTTCAGACCAAGATGATTCTCTTTTTAAAGCCTTAACTGACGTTAATAAACACAGGCCTTGATTTTTATAGTAACCGTTAATGTGTCAGTCTCAAAACAAAATAGATGTATTGATGCTTGCACCAAAACGGAGATCTCAAAAAGATTTTTTTTACTCCATAACATAACATTCATTAATATATTCCCTTTGTTAGCTTTAGGGAAGTATAAAATTCTGTTCTTAACTGCAATATCCCCCCCGAGATAAGAAAAAACAAAGATAAACAGTAACACAGAGGAATAGAAAGTAGAACACATATACAGCACATACAGTAACATGCTGGTGAATCTATATTAATAGTAAAATGCAATGTTTACCTTATGAACACTTGTATGCTGCAATGCTACGGGGGCAGTCTGCGTCTGGGCCTGATGCTGCTGTTGCTGTTGCTGCTGTTCATTATTCTCTCTGTGCCAGTAGACTCTGATAAACCTGTTATTTAACACAGCTTCTGTGCTGGATATTGCTCTCCTGGCTTCTTCATTTGTGGTGTACTGTATAAGAGCCGCTTCTGGATCGCCGCCAAACACAACCTGAACACGAAAAGATGCATTATTTACTTCAAAGGTCAAAGGGTGCTGCTGGGTGAGGATTCATGAAATTAAGTTTCTGCATGTACTGTACACCATTTCAACCTCACAGTGATTTTCAGCACTCCATCTGTTACTATTGGAAATATCCCACTTAATGCTCATGGTAACTTATCTGACAAGCATATGAGAGAAGCGCACAAGTTTCTTAACACCATGTATACATTTTGTCCTATTCAAGAACTAAGTTACCATGGGGCTATCATGGCCTAAAGTATCAAGTGGGTATCAAGAAAGAATGCTGCAAGGGACTAACATGCTATTGCGTATAAAACCTAAAAGAAACATCTTACCTGAATATTGACAATAGTGCCAAATTTGCTGAAATGTTCATTCAGCTTGGTAATATTGTTAAGGTCTCTGGGGATTTTGCGAACTTCAAGTTTTGTGTTGGCATAATGGTTTTTCTTTTGAAAAGCAGGTTTATGCTGGTTATTGAAATTCTGCCTGCAAGAAATAAAAAGAATCAACTCAGAAAATGCCCGTACAAAGGTCATCTATGACCAGAAATATTTATCTTTTCTATTAAGGAATTTTCTCTAGGTATGATTTAAATGCACTACATTAAAGGTAACTGTAGATTAACTCAAAAAGTTAAGACAGTGGATAATGACAGCAGATGTACATGTAAAGAATGAGAAATTAGCTGCAGTAATTTGTATAACATTCTAAATTCAAACAGAAAGAAATAAAGAAAAAAGTGCAATAATGGTCTTATTCTTACTTGTCCATCCAGGGCTTCTTTGCCTGGGGCCCCTCAGTGTTAGCCATAGACCTCTTGCGGTTGTCTTGATCATTGCTATATCTTGCGTTATTATTTGTCATTGCTGAGGGAGAGGGCTCAGTCTGGATCACAATATTGGCCGCTGTACACAAAATCAACCATCACCACAAATAGATTACACAACTACAAATTGTAAGAAATTCACTTACAAAGATAAATACATTTTCTTAAAAAATAACCTTCCCTAACAGCTGGATGAATTTATATATATATACTGTATGATACCACTCCCACATACTGTATGAAATTTAGTTTCTGTATTGAATACCGAGTGATCATGTTTGCCTTCATCCAATAATGAGTGTGATAAATGGGAAACACCAATAACTCTTGAAAAAACAATTATTTAATATAATAACTACTTATTGTGTACAATAATAAGCAGATACTATGAAACTAGAACTTAAAATCAGAAAACTGAAAACAATTTCATGTTGTTTTATAGACTAAACATGTTGGATTACAATGCCGATCAATACAATGGCCTTCTTCAAAACCTATTCCCTAGGGTTTGGCCCTGACATGTTATATGTAATTAGCTGAGCAAAACTCTGTTTGCCATGTGTACAGATGACGTATCTGCTGAAAAAGTGGATCAACCTCAACTTTCAGTCATGAATCAACAATGTGTATTATATTGAAAAGGACAGAAAAGAAATCCAACAACATGGTTTAACTCAAGCTTTCAGTAAAGGGAGAAACCCAGAGTAGCAGTTTAGAATGTATATCTTCAAGTAAGCAATTCCAAATCTCATTATAAAAATAATCAGCAACACCTTTTCAGTGAAACAATGAGAACAGTGTTTAGTCACTATTTATTCAAAGCAATTCTGCTTTATTTTGGATCTACTTTGATCCAGATTGGTTTAGGTTATTATGCTTCCAACATTTAGGCAAAGCTTTGAGGCAACTGTTATTGGGGAAAAGCACTAAATAAAAATAAAAAATAGATTATCATAAATCCAGTTTAATATTACATTAATAAAATTGAAGTAAAAAAAACAGGAGCTAAATATCTCTGAGAAAGTCAGCACGAAGTAAAATTACTTGAAGGAGATTTATTGTATTTAACAGACTTTAATAATAGAGTTAAATGAAGCTTTGGGTCTGAGCTAAGTAAGGGCCTCTCATACTCAGTCTGCTTATGAAAATCCATCTCAATTTATCTAATCAAATTCTGCCATTTTCTTCCCGATTGGTTACAATTACATAATTTCAAATGCTTAAAGTCACTGATGGATCTTTCAAAACTTTACACCAGACAACACTTCCTTCCACAGTGCATATTTTTCACTTAAGCCTGAGTGTCTGGATTTCTGCAAAATTATATTTGCCCCAACAGTGGTATATGAGAAAGAGATATGATAACCTCCCTTGTTGTACTGTCCAAGTTTATCTTTTGTCATTTTTGAGTTGTTTGTAAAATTAAAAATTAGTATTATAGACCACAACCAATGTTTTCAAGCTAGACTGCATAAAGAGTCTAGAACTTCAAAGCTGACAAATGACAAAAAATACTAGATTATTTTAATTGACCCTATGGTTAAGTGAAATCGGACATTAATGACTGCACCTATACTTTAGGTCTCTGACAAAAACCTTTTCTGTGCTTCTTTTATCAGTAAAGAGGTGTTTAGTGTCACAAACACAAAACAAATACATAAATATATTCAGACAGATGTGGGTGGCATGGATACTCGACATCACAGACATTTATAACTTACTATATACACAGACTTTGAAGTTTGAGTATAACTATCTCTCACCTCTTGAATTCTGTGTGTCCATATCACTGGAGGTGAGTCCAATGAGATTAGGTCTTTGCGTCTGTATTCTGGGGATGAACTGCCTGTACTGGGGTCTGCCTGGAGCCGTGATCCCAGGCGCTTCTGGGTTATATGCTTCAGGGTCGTAGTTATCTGAAAATAAAATATTAGAAAGAGGTCAAATCTGAAACCTAAATCTAAAAGGGGTTTCTAAAATCAGTGACAAAAAGGCACTCTAATGTACATGTACATGTTGTAAAAATGATACCTTTGACAACAGTGCTACCATCTGAACAAACAATGTTACTACAGCCAGAGAAAGAAAATGACAGCACCACTTTCCTCTCTCTCCTTAACAGAAACTTTAAAAGCAGAATCCTCAGTTAAGAAAAAAGAATAATTAAGTCACAAATAAAAATACTGTCAATTCACACCACTGCGTAATTCTTAAATGTGGAGAAGACTTTAGCAAACCAACAAAATCTTCAAAGACAGCTTCTCACTTAAGGGAACTATTTCGGGGTTAGAAAGAATCAGCACTGATAAGTGTATTTCAAACTACAATAAAAGTAAAATGTACACAGTAATGTGCAAAACCTCCAAATTACATCTGAAAAATAGACAATTTCCAGGAATGAGGCAACAAAACACCTAGTGATGTGATGTGGCCTTTTATTATTGTATACAAGCAGGCTTATGAATACATCTCTTTTAATCCAACAGAAACGTTGCTCTTGAATTCGAGACGGTTTTGTTGACAAATACAACTTACTTGTTAATTCTGCATGCAAATCGCGTTGGATCATTTCGGTGGTGAAAAGTATGCTGCACAACCTATACTTATTCTTGTTACAGTAGTCTAGTAGTACAGTGACTAGTGAGCAGGAAGGGCCAATTAATGTTGCAAATTGCGTGAACTTGCACAAAGGGGCTTGAGATATGGTGACTTACAGTGCTTTCACAAGTTCAGGTTTTTGTGCTTAATTTGGAATTTGTAATTTTTTTCTATATAAAAATGAATATTTTGTTATATAGATTTAATAACCAATCTGAGAAAATGGGACTGGAGTTCCCCTTCAAACTTTTAAATGGTAAAAATTAATTACCTGGTTACAGCTTTCAGAAAATATAATTATACCCCTTATTATTCAAAACAGTTCTGAATGCCCACCTTATAAAATATTGCACCTTCTGCAGGAAAGGTGTCTACAAAGATCACAGAGACCTTCTTAACAAATTATAAGTTTTAGTTTTGTCCCTGACCCTGCAGCCCAACAACAGCAATAAGAAACGCATGCTTACATTCTGATAAAGTGTACTGAGGATGCGGAGGTAAAGCAGGAGGAGGTCCTACTCCTGGTGGGGCAAGAGCAGAAACTGAACTTGTCCCAGAGTGTTCCCGAGTATCTACCGCACTTGCTGGTATTAGTGGAGGTCCTATGGAAAACACAACATCAAGCTAAGTCTACCAGCACTGCAAGAAGGCATCATCACACACTCTCATTCTGCTAGCTAAAAAACAACCTGATGCTTCTTCAGAAAAGTTACTTTAGTCTGTATTTTGTGAAAGAAAGATCATCCAAAGTACAGCCACAAACACAGGTGTCTTGGAGTATCACATTAAAAAATGTTTTCCTTTACTTGACTCTAGAATGACAAAATATGCATTTCAAATTTTTTTTATCTTATGGTGCCAAGGACTAGCTGGCACTAAATTGTATTTCTGTGTTTTTAGATGTTCTATAACCAAGAGGTTGAGATAATAAGGAGATGCAATTCAACTGTAAAATAACCTCACTATAGAGAATCTAGACATCTCAGTTTCAGAGCAAATGACCTGGAGCAGATGGCTATTAATAGGAGACAGACCTGGCACTGGGAACATGCCCGGTGGCGTGGGCTGTCCATGAGGAGGCATGGGTGGTATCCTCATATTAGAAGGCGGCTCCACCATCGGAGGCATGCCCATCCTGGGGGGAGGCATGCCAGGTGGGGGAGGGAAAGGAATCATGGCTGGCAAGGTGACATCATCCACTATTAAGGGGTCATTGCCGTGATCAAAGGGACACAAGTCACCACGTACACAGAAGCCTTTCTCTGGAAAAAGAGATTCATGAAGTTCACAACATTAAAAGCTGGACAGACACATGGCTGAATGTGTAAACGCACAAAATGAGAATACAGGCGATGTCCCACAAAATCTAAAGACAAAAATATTAACAGAATTCACATCAAGACAGTAAATGAATGTTTCATGGCTAATCACTAATATTTGCACTTTCATTTTCAAGAAACCTCTGAAGTACATGAGCCCTCGAGAAGGATATATAATACCGGAACTTTTCCCGAGCTACACTTCAAATTCGCCTTGGGGGTTTTGCTTAAAAACTCAGATCCTCTGCATGTTGTACCAAAGCACACTACAGCTCATCTAAGAGTGCTCAGTCCCCAAAGAAGGGCAGGTTAAAAATACCTTTGAGTAAATAAGAGCGTCTAGGTAAATATACAAACTGTCCTCTGAGAGTTATTTTTACTTGGGTTTTAATGTACCCAGTGGGACCACGCAGGGGCCAAAGACTGTTATGAAGAGATGATTAATCCTGCAGAGTCCTAATGCTTTATTAGGAGCTTGATAAGATGTATAGCAAATTTACATGAAGCTAAACGAAGCGGAAAATTAATATCTGTAAACAAAACGTGCTCGAGTTTCAACGGTAGATACAAACAGTTCAATTATTTCACAGAAGCAGAACAGAATGGTGAATCTATCTAATTAACACCCAGCCCTCTAACAGTGGGCTGACAACTTTAACCTTTTTCTATTTTTGTCTTGTCAAATGAATTTTAATATTTTTCCACCGTGATAATGGCAGCATATTGCACTTTGTGAATTTTGTTAATTCTGCTTCTGTTCACTCATGCAAGCTTGTCTCAGCAGTGAATTTAGACTTCTGCCACACTTCATTAAAATGACAGACACTGTTAAGGGGAGGGAAGCCCTTAAGACTGAACATTTTCACTACAGTTTGCAAGCAGAAAGATCAGCATTGTAAACAGTTAATCACCACAGGAGAAACAATCCCCGTGCAAACAAGGAATCAAGCTGACCTTTTCTCTTGAAAAGAGTTTAAAAAAAAAATCACTCTCATAAGATAACACCTTACACTCAACCCACAGCACACGAGTTTGATCCCACCACCCTTCTGAAAGCAGCAGTTCAGGAGGGAGGGGGCCCGCACGGCCAGAGTGCTTACCGTCGTAGTCGCGGCAGCGGCGCTTGAGTGCGGTGCTCCTGTTGAATGGCTTGGAGTCGGTGTGGTTGGAGTAGTAATTAGACCAGCTCTCGGTGGTGCTGTCAGGGAGGTGAGCAGGTGCTACCACAGTAACGGAGCTGGGCACGGCCTGGCCCCCCGAGGAGTACTGCTGCGGAGGAGGAGGTGGCAGGGGGAGAAGCAGGGGCGGCGGCGGCTGCTGCTGATGCTGCTGCTGTTGCTGCTGCTGCTGCTGGAGGGAGCTGCACATCGGCACAGAGGGTGGCAGGTAACCTTCTGGCTCCTTCCTCTCCATCTCGAATTTTAACCTGTGGTCTGATTAACAAGAGGATGCGATGTTCAACACCCATGGGACTCTGCAACACCTTTTGTCTTCTTTGGAACAACAGCAGAAAAAGCAAACAGTCCAAAGAGGAACGTACAGAGCTATTTCAAGGGCACTGCATTTACTACTCCATGGAGTTCCATGTGCTTGACCTGGGCTTCCTTAAATTAATATTGTCAGGCAATTATTGATTTTATCAGTATCTTCAATAACCTTTTTCCTGCATTTGCTTCAATTGAATCCAGGTGAATATTCTCTTCACACACTATAAAATATCAGTTATTTTAAAATATTATTAAAATAACATTTAATACATTAAATATCAGTTAAACCATAGCTTCACTGGCAAATCAACTAACAATTCAATGACAGTGGAAAACGTTACAGTACAGTTTATCTTCAGAGAACCCCACCATCATAAAATTCTGCAAAACCCCCTCAAACCTGAAACATTTCCTGAACTGTTCCGCTCCCTGTGCAAATTATATTAACTGACTAAGATGTTTAGCCTTGAAGGTATGCAAAATACAGCAAGAGTACCGTTTGTAAAAAGACCAGTTGCAATTCCTTTGTAAACATGCAGCCCCTGTGCAACACCTAAACGCCTCACTCACAGAGGAATAACCAGCTTTGACATCAACATGTTAGTCTCATTAGAGAAAAAAACCTTCATACATACGTACAATATGCTTTTTTAACACACTGACTATATATATATTTATAGACCCTTGGTCAAATGTAACAAGGATTGGGAGATACACTTAAAAATAAACACTGAAATCATTTAAAAATGGTACAGGCAATACTTTGCATTTTTTCAGGAATCTAAAACAAACTTCCCAGCCATGTTGCTGAAGCAGATACCCTGGTTTATTTCACAAAAAGGCTTAATAAAAATCCATGGATCAATGAGCTACTACCAAACCAACCAAACTAGACGGGCTGAATGGTCTCCTCTTGTATGCTACCTTTACGATGTTCTTATATCAGGCTACAGTATCATTTTGATCTTCGTTTACTTGATTTGTAACAGGTGTGGTGCCGAGGATGGCTATAACATGGGTTATGTAGCATTTGTAAGCAACTGTGGAAGGTGGACAACGCATCTCAAAATATTTATAAGGGAAGATGGGTTAACGTGATATAAGCAGGAATTTTCCTTTGGTACCAACACAGGGAGAGGCATCCAACATTAGTGATAAGCTGGTATGAAATTACAAAAAGAGTATACAGCAGTATATGAAGCTTTACTATTTGTACTTCATGGACCTACATTAACAGTTCATGGTTCCAACTGTTGTACATTAAAGACAGCACAGATCAAAAGAATGTTTAAAAGAGTAAAGTTAGAAAAGCTTGGAAAATCCCTTTCCTAATCATTCCCATTATTTTGGGAAGATGTATACAGGACACAAGTACAAGACAGAATAATCCAAGTTCTGCTTAAAATGTTACAATGCTTCCTATGCGACGCAAACTGCAATTCAAAAGGATAGAGAAAGCTAGGTTAATTATTACAATTGGTGGCCTTGTCATTGCTTTCGTTAAAGTTTTTGAACTTTTTCGGCCCCATCTATTAAAATGTAGTTCTGTTGTTCACATCGCCACTTTTCACACTTCTTGAAAGAATGGCAAACAAAATCAAGATACCCTGTTAGCTATATAAACATGCAAAAAAATTGTTTTTCGTTCCCCCTATTTATTAAATTTGTAAAAATAGATTAATCCCCACTGTCACTTAGTACAACAATTACAATTATAAAATTTTTAAAATACAAAAAAAAAAAATTCATCGTTTTGCTGTGTAACAAATTCATTTTCCATAGTGACATTCTTAAGTGATGTGGCCATTAATATTGCAGTTAAAAAAGTCTTTACTGTGTAATTACAGAAAAGATAAAGACTACCTCGTAACAAGCACAAAGCTAAGAACATTTGTTTTTTTGTTACATTTTTATTTTCAATAATTCACATAATTCTGTTACCAGTTGGTGGCTAAGCAAGCTATACAAAACGCTAAAATGTTAGCTGGTTAAATTTTAAATCAGTAAACTGTAAATGCAGCAGGAATGAAACCTAGAAAAGGATTCTGAACAGATGTTGAAGGCCACAGTCATCAAGGGGAAAAATAACTAAAAAAAAAATGGACTGCTTATGGAAGTCAAAGAAAACATGAGCAGTCTTGTCTGTTTCCTGGAAGTGGTTAAGGATGTAGTAGCTGGGGAATGAGTGTATGGAATAACAGAACAAGAGCAGTGAAACTAACGGCCCTGGAATTCTAAGTGCTTTCAAGTCATAACAGTAACGATTTCAACAGGTTTACCTGTCAGAAAAATCTAATATATGCCTACTTGGGTGGAACTGCATGTGAATATGAAAGGGCCACTCACGCCTCCCATTCCACATGTGCACTCCTGGCCTTGACCCTCAGGTGTGCGCAGCTTGATGTTGAAGCTTACCTTTTCCTCGACTGTGGTCCTTGTCCCCCATCTTCCCTCTACTGCCACTGCGGCTGCGGCTCTTACTCCTGCTCCTGCTGAAGCTCCGGGCCCGGTTGGTGCCTGCGCGGCGGTCGTAGCGCTCTCTGTACGGATCGCTGGCCTTACCGTGTCGGTCACCATCTCGACGTTTGCGGTCGTCCCTTCTCTTGTCATCACGAACTCTAAGGAGCAACACAATGCCACCTCTGTCAGACCTCAACACAGCCTTTTATGTTCGGCAGTTAAGTAGTCCAGATATCCATGAGCGCTGAACTGGCAGGCCAAAGCCAGACGCTGAAGTGCTGAAATCAGGTGCTGCCAACAGTGCAATTACACACTCTTAAAAAGTGAGCTGAAAGATTTCTGAACACTCTGGATAGAGGGAGCAAACAATTGCTTGGTGAAGGAAAAGGTTAACCTGACAACAATCTACTATATACACAACTCACAACCTAATGTGTTCTACTGGCATGACAGATTAATTATAATACTTGCAAAGCACTGCAGATTTAAGTAAGTAATATCTTTAAAGGGAAAAGACAGCTAAGATGCCCATCGAATGAAAAAGATGCTCAGTGTCAAAAACATACATAACTAATTTTAGGAACAAGACACACTTGAAAAGAGATTTCCATCATTTTCCCTGGCCAGATCTAAATGATACAGAAAAGTGGTAGAGATGGTCAATCATACAGTTCTGGCCCACAGTGCTTTACGCGTATTATAATTTCAAATTAAGGCTACCATGATAGAAAAACAGAGAAGGATTGGAGTGCACAAATGTTGGAGTCTTGTGGAATACACGTCAAGTGCTATACAGGATGTTCATATTACTGGGGGAGGAGGCCAGCATAAAATCTGTGAGTGTTCCCTATTATTTTGGTCAGTGTACTTGAGATCCTATATATAATCATCATCATCTAGCAAGTATGCTTATCGTGTGACAACTATAACAGAAAAACTGAGATACAAATGATTTTAGGCTGCAAAACGATTAATAAATCATTAAAATCCACCATAAACCATTCAATACATATGACTAAAAATATTTATTCAGCATTATGCTAGTAAAAATATGACCTTCTACTTAATGAATGTCAGCTTTCCTGGATGTAAGTAGAATCCTCATTTCTGGTTCCATTCAAGGAAGGCAACCGTCATTGCAAAGACCAGACAGCCAAAGAAAAAAAACAGATGTTTAAACTTGCCTCGATTCATTAAGATCAGACCTGTTTCTCAAAGGGCTCCTCCTCCTTCGTCCCTCCCTCTCTTCATCACCGTTTCCAGTCTACAGAGACGAGAAACATCATGAGATCTTACAACACTGCCTTTTTTGCTACGCCTTTGAAAACTCAAACTGAGTTAGCATTGTCCCACAAACATTTCATCTATGCAGAAGGAGAGAAATACTAAAATGTCAATATTCTGTCCATTTTTTAAAATGGAGTCTATAATATATATATATACTTCAAGTAGGTAGCTGTATCAGCATGGGTAGGCTGCAAAGGAACATGTAAAGGCTTATTCCATGCTGAAAAGAGAAGAAAAGAAACCCAAAGAAGAACTTCACACCCAAAGAAGGCTCCACAGCTGAAACGTTGTTTTTTTTCTTCTCTTTTCAGTACGGAATAAGCCTTTACTTGTTCCTTATAATATATACTGAGAGCCATTACACTGCTGAGAAACAAAGTGAATGAATTTTATAGTGTACACCTTATAGTATTTTAAAAAACCCCATCAATTTAAAGGACACGCTTACTGTTAAATCATCTTTGAAAAAGATCTTGCACGCACACAAAGTTAATAAGCTAGTGTTTACCTCTTCCTTGCTTTCTTCAACTTTCTGAGCAGCAGGCTTTGCCTCCTCCTTTGAAACCTCCTTAGCTGGTGGCTCTTGATTTCCCAAGTAGTTTTTTGTGGTTAAGCATTCAAAAAGTTTATCTACAAAACCAGTTGTCTCTGAAAGTAAAAAATGTTAATGTGATTATTAAAAAAGGTACATCAATATAGTAAGCAGTATGCGTTAACTAATATCTAAAATAGTACCATTAAGCATCAATAGGTATCCTGCATCAAGGGTGAGGTACCTTGTACGGCAATTTGGCAAGAAAATTAAATCTGTGACGATCCATGAACAAGAAATAAATGTCTTGACTTAGGTAAGCATCCAACAAGCCAACAGCACGAAGACATTGGTCGCTTTATAAGCAGTGTCAAATATATAGCAGTCAAATTCATACTAAAGTCTAAGTATATCACAGATATTACAGATTATCAATAAATCAAAAATATGGAAAAACATGAGATCGAAAATCTGTGCACTTGATTTTTCTAAAAGCTCACAAATATTTTCTTAGACGATCAGTAGAGAATAAAACAAAAAGTGAAATTTTCAGACAAAAACTTGTCCATTACCTTTTTGTAAGAACACATCCAACTGATCAGCACAGAGCGCCTTAAGATCCTTCTCAGGTTTGTCTTTTTTTACCAAGGCAACTACATAGTTGGCTAAAGCTGAAGGATCTGCATCACATCTGGAAAAGAAAGAATTGTCGTCATCTTAAAAACATTCCCAGTGTCTCCAGCACAACTAACACTTTGGTGGAAGCAAAGCAGGCTACAAATAATGACTAATGAAAGAATTCACTTTTGTAGTGAAACTATAAACAAAATACACAAACATCTTAGGAAGGTATACAGACTCACTAATTTTACATTTAAAAGAAACCACAGAAAGGAGCTGAACTGGAGCACCTTGCTTAATTATAACATCCCCAAGTCCTCCCATATTTACAACACAATTAAGCAAAAGGAGGGTATTCAAAGTAATGAAGATGAAATCAACACACTGGTTGTATTTGGAGTGTTGTGTTGCTTTTAGAATTTTGTGTTGTTACCACAATACCTCATAGAAATACAAGGCCCATGATGTATTAATCCATTGCATTTGGCATGTACAATGTTCAAGAAGAAGATACTGGAGTGACACCAATAGCATTACATTTCACCTGTATCTTGTTGTTCGAAGCCATATGTTTCATGGGTAATGTGGTCCCCTGCAGGTGAATATTTTTAATTTTTGTTTTAATATGAATATGCATTCAGGCAAAGAGATAATTATTGTAGCAACTACCCAGGTGCATGTGATCGATTGCCGAGTTTCAGCCCTTCCTTTATTCCTGCCTAGAATTACATTTTGCTCAGCTCACCTGGCCCTACCCACTTTTGCAATTCTATCACAACAGATTTCAAAAGCATAAAGAAAAAATGCTTACAATCACTATGGCTTCCACTGCTTGGAAACTCAATAAAACCACTTCTAAATTTGCAATTAAGGCTTAGAGAATACATTAATACTGAAATGAAATGTTTTACTGCTAGAAACTTAAATCCACATCACTGAAAACCCATTACTTGTGTAGTAGTGTAATTTTAAGAGTGATTCGATTCTACTTTTTGTAAATTTGAGAAAAAAAAATCACATTTCTCTAGTGATACTATTTAGTACAGTATTTGTGAACCTACTTCACACAGTCATGACTTCCCCCAACGTCAAATCAAGTAAGTATTGAATCCCTGGCCGCTAACGTCAAGTACAACATCAAAAGAATAGTATTCAAGAACTGTGAGACAATATCTCAAAGATGAGAAGCAACAAGGTGGCCTAGTAGATCTTCCAGACCTAAGTTATTCTAAAAATGGATGTGCAAAGACTGAGAATGAAATATTAGGTATAAAATACCAGCAAGTGTCTGCCGTTTTGTAATCAGTGAGGTTTTAAAATATATTAAAAAAGTAAGACAACTTTCCACACCAGGCAATAATCGTTGGCCTAACCATTCTGCAGCAGCAAGACCGTACATCTCTCTACGCTGCAGTTCAAGTACTGAACAGGACTACCACCTCGCCAACTGTAGCACATTAAACACCAGGCTACCTCGAAAGCAATACTATTAACAGTAATTTTCTAAACTCTCCAAGTACCTAAACATCCACCAAACAGATTAAAAATCAGTATACATTCAAAAAAGACGTTGCCACTTAAAATTCAAATGTAATTTCATTTCTCACTTACATTGGCTCCAGGAGTTTGGCCAGCCACGACTTCAAAGCTTCCACATTCTCAATGATCATTTTCTTAAAATGCACTAATACTAACTATAAATAAATGATATGTTGTACTACTTCCACTTTCATCGTCAAAAATGTATAAATCGTAGACGCAGCTGTAGGCCTAATACTAGCAACTTGCAGATCGGACAAACTGCTTTACGGTTAACCTAGTATTCTAGGATGACAGGCGTTAAGAGCGTCCAATCAGAGCTTCGTTCCAGGGGATTATGGCAAAATAGCCAATCTGTGCGGTGAGAGAAGGAGGGACTTAGTTTAACTAACGTCAACGTAGTTAAAAAGTATTACTGTAGCTGTACATGCCGTGGTTTTGTCTTGGTGATAGTCGCAAATGTGTATCGTTTAATCATAGCTTGATAGCTGTTTCAGTTTTTTCATGTAAATATTTTGTTTCGATGCTTTATTTTTTAACCATATGTACAGGCTCTCCAGTTAAATCCCAGCGTCTTTACTTCTAATTAGTTGTACAGTTAGTAATGGTTTCATAAACACTCGACACCTTTATTTAGGAAATTAGTTTAAAGGCTCACAGCTTGTTCTGTAGAAATGCTATTTTCTCTACCCACCTTATTCGTTCTGGGCTAGCAATTAAAAACTACGCACCTTGTAAATCTTTCTTACAAACAGGGCCTCGGTTTATACTCTTAACATGTCAGTGTATGGTCGATAGAAACCCCAACCGAGAAAATCAAATATTCAGATGTGTGACACTAATGTCAGCCTGACAGGATTCAGACAGTAACAGAAAGGTGACATTAATTTAAAGAAACGTAGGTCAAAACAAGCCCCTGAACTACAGCTTTTCGTTTTCCATGTCATCTTTTGCCTTTAAATGTTAATTCCTACCTGAAACGTAGAAAGAAAAGATCCAACATTTCAGATGCTAATCCTTCATCACATAGCTGAAGAAGGCATAATAACCGAAACTTTGTGTCTTTTCTTTCTCCTTTTATTTATGGATTTAACGTTAACCTTTTTTGCAGACAATGCACACTGGCGCAGATCCTCACTCATATCCTTCACCCAGTTTTATCGTTTATTTTTCTTCTTAACTTTGAAACCTCTGATTCTTCAAAGTCGTTGTTTGCCATACTTTAGAGAGTTGGCGAAATAGACCAACTGTTTCAAACAACATCTCGGTTTTGTTTCGAAAAAAAAAACCCAAGTAGAAATACACACTGCAATCCTAATTTCATGTCAACATGTATTATTTCGTCAGATTCTGTAAGTTTTTCTACAATCAGTTCTACAATATTATACTAAAGAAAAGGTGTGCTTATTTAACAGTGAAGAAAGGTTTATTAAGTAATGCTCAAATAAGTCACATGTCATTGACTTTCTTCATCTTTACGTTTCTTCATCAAGAATATGAACTTTGCCGGTGCTACATCACTTAATTTTTCAGAATGCTTTACAGTCATTAAATGTTCTGGAGTTACATCTGTACTTCTGCATTTAATAACATAATTATGTTTAGCATATTGGTTTCTGGAAATAAAATTGGTGGTGGTGGAGGGGAGTACTCTTTACCTGTAAAGCGCTTTTAGTTAAGTGTCCAGAACAACACTGTATAAGTGTAAGGAATCATAATTATTATAAAATTCTTAAAGATCATGACAACTACCCACAAATGAATGCTACGGAGAGGAATATAAAGGGTGCCAGTCATCGGGACAGTATGTTTCATTGATTCACAGATGGATTGACACGTGATCTAATGTACAGTATTAAAACCTTTGCCTTTGGCTATTTTACGAAGAGTCGCAGACTGTGACGTACCTCAGCAAGCGTGCTCTAGACTGATGCAACACTGAATGGTTGCATGCAACTATTTCACTGTAATTTCATCCGGATTTCAAACGTTTGACTTCATATTACGGTCTAATTAGTCTAGTTTCATAATCTGATTTACCACTCTGCTCTTTTAAACGTGTGCTTTTCAAAAATAATTTAAGCATGAAACCGAAAAGAAAAGTAAACCACGGCTCCCAAAATGCCTTGCGAAAAACCCACCACGCCAGGTGCGAAGGGGTTCGCAATGGTGTTTGGGATTTAGTGTACGGTTGGTCTTACTTGCCAGGGTTTTGACGCATTGCGTACTACAACTTCCGAAATGCAAAGCGAATCACATTGACTTCTTCGGTTTTTTATGTCTTCAGCAGGAGCTACTTCCAAGTCAAGCTACTGGCGTGGGTACTTCACGTTTCTGAGACAAACCGGAGTGACTCGAATTTAGAAAAAATCAAACGGAGACATAAGAATGACGGTAAGGTCCATTTTAGTTTAGTATTTATAATTGGTACTGATGTAAATTTCCGGTTTATGTCATATCCTAGGGCTTACACGTTGTAGCTGATTCGCAAAACTAGAAACTGCATAGCAAGATGTCTTGTGTGAAGTCATGATATGTCATTGGGATATAATATAATTTTAATTCAGCCTACGATTGTGATTGTTAAAGTTTGAGTAATGCAAGCCTAACAGCATATTATAGGAAAAGTAAATGCAAATCACGGTGCATGAAACATTTAATAATTGTATATCAAATATAAAACAGAGGGTTGTATTAGAAAATTATACTGTAACTTTAATATATTAAACATATATTAACATAATTTTGCATGTTGCAATTCTTTTGGAACGTTTACTCGAATCATAAAAATATTTGGAAGCAATTGTGTTTCATGTTTTAAATTATGCTCCATGCTAACAACTGCAACAAAACATATATAGCAAAATTATATATGACTCTAATTTTAAGGACAACAATAAACGCAGCTGCCTAAATACTCCAATTTATTTTTCTTTGAAATTGAAAGGTAGTATTAGACTGATTTTGCAAAGTTTATTTATTACTCTTAAGTAATATAAGAGCTGGGAACTGTAATGTAATGTGAAGATTTTTTTATTAAAAAATCTTTAATATTTAAAGTTGATGCATATATCTGTTGGTAACAAAACAATTAAAAACAGGATTGCAGTTATTTGGGCAAGATGATGAATGACTTAGCCAGAACTGGCTAAAAAGAGGTTGAATTTTTCCACTCATGTGTAATTTTGTTGTTTCATAGCTACATGTCTTTGCAGAAAAAGAGAAAGGCTTTTAAAACTGAGAGCAGAAGGCACTTTTTTACACACACAGGCTTGTGGGAGTGTGGAACCCGCTACCCAGCCATGTTGCTGAAGCTGATATACTGGCTTCTATCGAGAAATAACTGGAAGATAGCCTGTGATCAATTAGCTCCCAAGTGCCATGCAGGCTAGATTGGCCTCCTTTTGTTCACAACCTCTCTCATGTTCTAGAAACAGCTCTTGCTCGTTCCTTCATTCCTTGAATTTGAATCCATTTACTTACTGTGTGTTCTTCTCCAGGAACGAAAGGGAACTGCAAAACTAGACTTTCTCAGAAAGATTGAGAAAGAAATCCAGCAGAAATGGGACAAGGAAAAAGCTTTTGAAGCTGACGCCCCTGACTGTGATGATGGAAATGAAAGGTAAGTTTTGAAGACTGTATTGTGCGTTTTTGGTGACTTTGAAAACCAGTGAAATTCAGTTACATTGTACTCAAAATGGAGTCATTGAGAAAGAAATAATTTAAATCTTTAATCAAACTGCTTCATAGTAAGAAATAGAATGTTATTTCAGCATTATGTTACTGAGTAGCATTAGTTTTTAAAACCAAGCATGAGCACATTTCATTTTGTTTGAAACTGTAATTGTATTGTACAGCTTTATCCAGCTAATTCCAAGACAGGTTAATTTTGCATTTAAGTAGTTTTCTTTACCCTTGGAATTTTTGTGACCAAGCATCAATTACTAAGTTGAGTTTTCATGAATATACTGTATATTAATGAAAACTCCTTTTTTTGTGTACTGTTCTGTTCTGGTTTGTTCTTTGTGTGTCCTGGACTGTGAGTAACTCTTCTTAGTGCATGTCTCACTGTACTGATTGTATTGTATGTATTGTATTATTATTATTGTATCATTCGTTCCACTGTTGCTGTGTTGTCTGTGTTAAGCTGCTGTTGCACTGCAGATTCCCTCACGGGATCAATAAAGTATCTATCTCTTTAACAATAAGTTTTGTTTTTATCTTTCCTAGCAAAAAGAAGTTCTTTGTTACCTTTCCCTACCCATACATGAATGGCAGGCTGCATCTTGGACACACATTCTCCCTTTCCAAATGTGAGGTAAGATTAGTTAATATCAGCATGTCTTGGCATCCCATGTCTATGTACAGTACGTTTACTTCCAGGTGAGTATATTTGAGTGTTTTATTTAATGAATATAAAATGGATCTGGAATAAAATTGACAGCAATTTAGGATAAAAAAGATCAGAGATTGATGCCAAAGTTTGTACTGTCTTTTGCAGTGAGGCTAGTCCCCAAGTGAAGTATAAATCAGTCCTCATATCTGTGTTGTTTTACTAGTGAATGTACTGTACTGGAAGAAAGTGACCTCTGTGTTTCTGTATGCAGTTTGCAGTTGGATACCAGCGACTGAAGGGAAAGCAGTGCCTGTTTCCCTTTGGGCTGCATTGCACAGGAATGCCAATTAAAGTAAGGGTTTCCTTTTTTTTTTCTTACTGTGGCTTGATTCCATTTTGTGACCGTTTTCGATAAATGCCGTTATTGTTTGAGTTCAAATGTATTGCGTTTAGCACCTTACATAGTCGGTTGCTTATGTCTCCAGGCCTGTGCAGACAAACTGAAGAGGGAGATGGAACTTTATGGTAATCCTCCTGTGTTCCCAGAAGAAGAGGATGAAGAAGAGCCTCCAGCTAGACAGGGTGAAGAAATTATCATTAAGGACAAGGCAAAGGGCAAGAAGGTATGTATGTGTGTGTGTGCGCATATGTCTGTGATCACTAGGAAGACATCCATCCATTTTCTAAACACTTCATCCAATTCAGAGTCATGTGGGAGCCAGAGCCTATCCCAACAACAAACGGGCACAAGGCAGGGTACATCCTGAATGGGATGCCATCGCAGGTGACACACAGACACACAGACACACAGACACACAGACACACAGACACACAGACACACAGACACACAGACACACAGACACACAGACACACAGACACACAGACACACCAGAGTCAGTTTTCCCAGAAGTCAATCAGCATCAGTTAGTAATACAAGTATGTCTTTGGACTGTGGGGGGGAAATTGGAGCACCTGGAAGAAACCCATGTGAATACAGGGAGAACACATAAAATCCATGCAGATAGCATCCCAGGAACTGAACCTTGGGCACCAGTACTGTGAGGCAGCAATGCTAACCATGTCCCACCCACTAAGAAGCCATTTCAGAATACATTTACAAATGCTATGAAGACACTGTAGTATAAAAGTATAGTATAAAAGTGAGAAGATTTACATTTACTTTCAGTGCAGCTGGTAAGGAAAACTTTACAAACAACAGTAGAGTTTAAAAATGTATTTTTTCCCCCACATGGCCCTACTGGTGATGTTTAGAGCAAAGCAGCAGCGAAGTCAGGAGGTGCAAAATACCAGTGGGACATCATGAAGTCCTTGGGCCTGCAGGATAAAGATATTGCAAACTTTGCTGAAGCAGACTTCTGGCTGGATTACTTCCCACCACTGGCGGTTCAGGACATGAAAAGCATGGGAGTCAAGGTAATCCTTTATTCCAAGGAAGAAGCGAACAGCTCCTTGTCATTCCATTTATAAATACTTGGAATTGACATACTCATAGGGTTACAGTCTGGAAGTAAAAAAAAAACAAGTAAACATGTTAAGGCTACCGCTTTAATAATCCTGGTTGATTTATTTGCCATGTTTTCAGAAATGTACTGTTTCATCTGTATTAGGTGTACATTAATAGAACTGTTTTTGCAGGTGGACTGGCGTCGCTCCTTCATTACAACCGATGTGAACCCATACTACGATTCCTTTGTAAGATGGCAGTTTGTGACTCTAAGAGAAAGGAAGAAAATCAAATTTGGGAAAAGGTAAGTCTATTTTTACTAATATTTTTGTTTCAATGCAACCTCTGCTGATATCGGATCCTTCTCTGATACTCAGATCTCAGAAAAGGCTTTGCAATTTTTTTTAAGTGAAAGGTGGATCGTTAGTATCTTCAATGCATTACTGTCAATTTTTGTATCCAAGGGATGTATATTATAGAAGAAAAAAAACAGTGAAGTCTGACGGATAGTTAAGCATTGTGATCTTAATGGTTTCTGCATTTTATTATAAGGATGCTATTTCTGTAATCATGAGAACTCATTGATTAACATTTTTAAGGTAGATTGTGATGCATAAACATACAAACACCTTAATTGATTTAGTCTATTGCGTCGTCATGCTTTAATTCAGTCTTCTGTATTTACAGATATACCATCTATTCTCCTAAAGATGGACAGCCATGCATGGACCACGACAGACAAACAGGGGAGGTGAGAACAAGTGACAGCCCGTGTCAATTCTAAACCACTTTGGTACATTTCTTTCAAAACTGAAAGCTCTTTTGATGTCTTTCTAGGGAGTTGGACCACAGGAGTACACTTTAATTAAAATGAAGATGATTGAGCCCTTCCCCCCAAAACTAAGGTACACAGTTATAGTTTTTTTCTTCAACTAAAAATAAGCCTTGGGCAGCACAGTGGTGCAGTGGTTAGCATCGCTGCCTTGCAACACTGGGGCCTGGGTTCAGTTCCTCAGTTACGAACTCCACATATTTAGTTTGTTCTGCTCATGTTTGCATCCCACAGTCCAGAGACATACTGGTAGGTTAATTTGTTTTTGAGAAAATTGGCCCTGGTGTGATTGAGTGCATGTCTTTAAATGTGTTGCTTGCTGTTACTTGCCAGGTTAGGCTATGGTACCCTGCATCACTGTACTGGATAAAGCGGTTAGAAAAAATAAGTCTTAAAGTTTTGGGAGAAATGTATCTACAAAGAAACGAGACAGTCATGCAATCCTGTGTGTGTACTGAGTTTGAAAATTCATCTTTTGTTCGGGTAACAGTGAATCCTGGTTTATTTCCTTTGTTTTTCTGCAGTGGCCTTAAAAATAGAAAAATCTTCTTGGTTGCGGCAACTCTCAGACCAGAGACCATGTTTGGCCAAACAAACTGCTGGATTAGGCCTGACATGAAGTACGTCGCCTTTGAGACAGCAAGTGGGGATGTTTTTATTTGTACCCGGAGATCAGCGAGGAACATGTCCTTCCAAGGTTTTACTAAAGAGAATGGAGTAGTGCCGGTGATAATGGAACTTTTGGGCCAGGTATACAAACCTGAATGCAAACTATGGTGTTTTTCTTTCAAAGCTTTGTTACAGGCAAAACAGTGTGTCCTTCTCTTTTTTTTCAGGACGTTCTTGGATGTGCACTAAGTGCACCCCTTACGTCGTACAAAACCATCTATGCTCTGCCAATGCTTACAATTAAGGAAGACAAAGGTATTGTTCTTATTCCTGTATACTGTAGCTTAAAACGCTCTGCACCATAAAACAATTCTGCAGTGATCCAATACCCCAAGTTCTGTTTACTATTGTGTCAAAAACGATGTATTTGCATAGATTTTTTAAAATCCTATTTTGTATGCTTGCAAATGAGCTTTCAATTGGGAGCATGCATTTGCATGTTGAATGCTTTTTTTCTGATATACAATCCTCATTACAGTATTATTTAGAATTTGTGAGACTGTGACTGAAATAGTTTGAACAAGGGAGAAAAAAAGATGTAATTATCATTTAAAACCCCAGAGTTAATTTAATAAACTTCATGTAGCAGTCAGACTACATTTCCTGAGGTGAGTCGCTGTAATTCAGTGTGATGGACCCTTGTCTCTCCAGGATCATCATCTTCACTGACTTGTCAGGTGTAAATTACTAATGTCCTAAAAGTCCTGGGGCATGGAAGACCAGGAATTTATAGAATTTATCACCAACAGACGTTTCCAGCAAATTTGATTTCCAGTAAAAGGTCATCCACTCAGAGGCAGTCTCATGTAATTTGAGAGTTGAGGGAAAGGTCCTAGGTCTCTGTGCTGCTTGTGACTCTGTTCCTAATGGTGATTCCAGGCACTGGAGTAGTCACCAGTGTTCCCTCTGATTCTCCTGATGACATTGCAGCCCTCAGAGATCTGAAGAAGAAGCAGGTGAGTTTGATATTTGATAGGACCTTCCTTTGAGTGGGCCCTGTACAGTATGTTTTGAGTTTAGTTTTGTTGGGTTTTGATAAACACTTTCCTGTTAATTTCATATATTAATTTCTTGGTATGTAGACCCACTGTATAGTAGTGTCTCGACATCCATAAATTTACCACTTATTCGTGATTCGATCGGGCTGATGGGTCTTATATGGAAGAAGAGCAGGTTGAAACTGATCTGCAGGTTGTCAAGCTCAACTTTCAGTTTAGCCACACAACTGATTAGGATCGTAAGACAAATCGAACTAGTGAGTGCACTGTATTGCGTTGGGTAATGACAGGCTAGGCGTGTCTTCACAGGTGCAATGTCAGTTTATTTGCCCTTTTCATTACAGCGGAGCCAGAGAGAGTGCAGGCATCTGCTGGGCACAGAGCATTGATTCATGTTTTTTGTTTTAGCTGATTACTATAAATTTTGTGATTACTGTTATTTTAATTGATCTATGTCATCTAAATAATCTAAAAGACAATACAATAGTATTTTAATTACCATATACAGTATGGGAGGTTTACTCATTAATTTTAACCATGCATCCTACATAGTGTAGTACATTTAGGAGTGAACTTGGTTTATGTGAGTTCAACTATTCATGACGGTTCTCTGCACTAAACCCTCACGAATGTCAAGACCTTACTGTATTATATGTGAAATAGTTGAGGGAGGAAAGGTCAAGTTTTAATAAAGATGTTTGTTATTAGGGTAAAAAAGTTTTGTTTTGCAGCACCTTAATGTGAGCAGTCATTCTGGTAACTTGTAGAGCTCGAGGTGTGTTGTGTGCTTTGGTTTGACAGTGCAAGGTTTAAGACATTGGTCACAACAATTGTTTTTCTGATGCTGATTTGAATTTCTTTTGTAGGCACTGAGGGAGAAATATGGGATCACAGACAAAATGGTTCTACCATTTGAACCAGTAAGTTTTAATTGAAAATTCGTTTTAAATTTAAGAACACTGTTAGTGTTCAACTGGAGATCTTGAGAAGAGAGACCTGTATAATGGGTGAAATTTATTTTTGTGGTATGACTCTTTCATGGTTTGGTAGTCAGGTTTGCATGTGTGTTTGTGATGTGTAATCTAATCTATCTGTTTTGTGTCCGTCCCGTAACGACCAGGTGCCCATCATTGAGATCCCAGGATATGGAAATCTCTCAGCTCCGCAAGTATGTGACGAGCTGAAGATTCAGAGTCAGAATGACAGGGAGAAACTGGCAGAAGCAAAGGAAAAGGTCTACCTAAAGGGATTTTATGAAGGAGTAAGTGTTTGTAGCTATACAGAGATTACAGTTTGGGTTTGGCAGATATGCTAAGTGTACTGCTTGAGCATTGGATAAAATACCTTGATGGATGGATTGCATGTAGTGTTTAGTTGTTCTTTTAAAATACAGTCGTAATAAATAGTTATTTATCTTCATGGAATTGGATAACAGAATCAAGGGTGCTGTAAAGGCTTCTAGTACCTGTGCTTTGTGATTAGAGTAAGTGTGAAATTGTAAATGTGTTGTAAGTAAGCTTGTGTCAAGTTGGTCTATCTTTTGGACGCTAAATTGTTTGTATCTTTGCAACAGGTCATGCTGGTGGAGGGGTACAAGGGGCAGAAAGTACAAGATGTGAAGAAAGCCATTCAGAAGAAGATGGTTGAGGATGTAAATATGCTTTAGAATTTTATTTTCCTACTGTATCTACCAGTATATTTATTTTCTTTTCAGATAACTGTCTGATTCTATGATTGTATGTTGTCCTTCCTTCAAAGCAGTTGTTGAATTGTATGTAATCTCAATTTTTATTGGTTGCGTTTGACCTTTACGGAATTTTTTTTTAATGTTCTGGGCTTACCTATAATAGTTAAGTATTTATGTGCGAACAAACAAATTGTACTGGGAGAGAAGACCTAATGAATTAATGGGCAGTTAATGCCCACAGTAAAAAGTCATGTGAAGTGAAACTCTTCTGTCACCCTGTAGGATGAGGCCCTGGTTTACATGGAGCCTGAAAAACAAGTGATGTCCCGGTCAAGTGACGAGTGTGTGGTCGCTCTTTGTGACCAGTGGTAAGTGTGTCTCCCGATCCTGCTGTGTATAAAGAGGAGAACTCTTGTTCTCTAACTAGTTTCTGCTGCGTAAGTGAAAAGTGAAAACTTTTCACATTCCATCCTAGATTAAATTTATTTTTTGTTGTAGTTTACAGTGTCTTAATATTAGCAACTGGATACAAAAAAGGAAGCAGTTTCAGTTGAATTTTCTCAGCCTTGTAAAATTTTCATTTCTACATAGAATATTTAAAATATACCATGCCTGCATAATCACTTGTCCAGCAGTTGTTGTGTATTTTATTCTGTAAGCTTTTTGCCATTTTATACCAGTGGTGATTCTCTAATATGTACATTTATAATTATTAATGCTGTTCCATTTCAAAACAATGTGTTCAAGGATCATAATGGGGAAAAAAAGAAGAAAGATCTTGTCCTAGAAGTTAATACAGGTAGTAAGCAAGGAGAGACCATTCTAGCCCATAACACTGTCAGTAGCAAATTGATCTCATCCAGCCTCTTCTTGAAAGAAGCTTTTTTACTGGTTTCACATAAAACATCCCTTTGTGTAAAGAAGAGCTTCCTCTTCCCGGTTTTAAAAGCACCTTAACCCAGTCTCCACCTGATGTGCAACAACAGGGTTTTAGCAGGTTTAGAGTCCAGGATGGTTCATAAGTTAATACTGTACATGCGTTGGTTGCTCATTTTAAACATCTATTCCAATTCTGGTGATTGTACATTTCAGACAGACTATTTTTTCCCCAGGTATTTGGATTATGGAGACAAAGAGTGGAAAGAACAAGCCTCCGTCTCCCTGAAAAATCTAGAAACGTGAGCCTTTTCACTTTTTTTCGCAGTATGAAGACGGTAATAAGGAAAAGAATTAAAGAATGCAGTTTTTTGGTAATCCACATATTAATATTAAAAATCAAATGAGTTTTCTTTTTATGCAAAAAGGTGAATATTTTATTTCATGGTTCTTACTCGTTAATTTGAAGTTGGTTGGGGGGAAACTGTACATCATCACCAGGTCTCAACCATTAGCGCTGAGCAATTTCAGTCCAAGTAATATCATGTCAAACCTGTACAGGTTCTGTGATGAAACCAGGAAGAACTTTGAAGCGACTCTGGCTTGGCTGCAAGAACATGCCTGCTCCAGAACCTATGGATTAGGTGAGCTGACAGTGGATTGTAGTAATAAAAAAAACAGAAATAAAATTGCTTCTTTTACATGCAAACCATCTTCTTTAATTTGTTTTTCATTTAGTTTTTGTTTTTTTGTAGGAACCCGTTTACCGTGGGATGAGCAGTGGCTGATCGAGTCCCTTTCAGACTCCACCATATACATGGCTTACTATACAGTGGCTCATTTTCTCCAAGGCGACGTTCTGAATGGACAAGGCCCTTCTCCTCTGAGCATCAAGTAGGGCTTGTTAACATTGTGCATGTTTTACGAGATTAACAGCATACGGTGGTTACTCCAAGATGCCTCTTAAAGGAAATAGATTGTTTTGACCAGTGCTAAATAATATACTGAGGGGCATTAAAAATTCAACAAATGCTCTTGGTTCCAATACTCATATGTTGCATTTTTAATGCATCTCATTATATTATGCCCATAGAACCGTTTATAATAATGAAAGTCAATATTTTATAAAGAACCTTCCATGACAAGCCATTTGCTCATTGCAAAGCACAACGCATATAAATTCAGTCTAACACTACATACAGTGCAGAGAGTAGATTGAGATACAAATAAGTCAAATCAAACTGAACAATGGTGAGTTTTAAATCAAATTCACTGATTGCTCTGGGAAGGGTATTCCACTTTTTATAAGTACAGGAACAGAAGGATCCTGTCTCATGTGGACCACAGGTTAATGTCTAGGAGTAAAATTATACAAGGCCTCAATGTCAAAACTAAACGTTTAACATCAGTACAAAACTCAGTAATAAAACAATACTAAGATTCTAGAACAGGAGTAAAATAAACTTTAAGATTGAGATTTGGTCACTCGATGTAGTTGGAGAATAATAGTTATCAGTACGAGAGGGACAAAGGTGTGAACCAGCTCTTTTGCACTGGAAATAGAAAGAGGAGATCCTAGTTATGTTCTGTACCAAATTAATTTTTTTAAAGGTTAAAGTAAAAATTGAGTATTATTCTTTAAAGGGGAAATCTCAACTTACTCCATTTTGTGATTTGAGCTCTCACGTGAAAAGAACTGCATTTCAAATAACTAGGTGCTTAGTTTACGGCTTGATATTTTGTACTGGATACAGAATTTTAGTTGGTAAATGCCACCTAACACTGTAGTTCTTTATCATGCTTAATTTGTTTTATTGTTTTGCTTCCTATGTGGGAGAGGGTATAGAAAGATCATGTTGATTCTTTTAGGAATTTTTTGTTACTGAATCAGGAGTAGTATGCTCAAAGGAATTTTTCAATCCATTTATACTTTTCTTTTGTTTTACACAGGCCGGAGCAGATGACAAAAGAAGTCTGGGATTATATTTTCTTTAAAAACTCTCCCTACCCTAATACAACGATTCCCAAAAAGCACCTGCAGAAGCTGAGGAGAGAATTTGAGTACTGGTATCCTGTTGATGTGCGAGCATCTGGCAAGGACCTGGTGCCAAATCACCTTTCATACTACCTATATAACCATGTGGCCATGTGGCCTGAAGACAGGTGAGCAGCATACTGTACACCTGTCTCTGTGACAGTAAAGCACTAAAGCCTATGCAGAAACCTTTAGTATTAGGTATAGGTATATTCTATACTGTAATTCCCTGATAAAACTGTATTGTAATTTTGTGAAGACAATATTTACAGATGGGTGACTCAGTGCCACAATTGTAATTGTAATTATTATGATGATTATTATTAATAATAATAATGCAATGCTTATGAAAACTAATTTATAAAAAACATGAAAAGACTAGAAATCACAGACTATTAAGATTTATAATGGTCTTTTTGCAAGATTTATACATACACTTATTAATAATTGGAGATGCTTAATGTGTGTGTGCTCTGTACGGTTTTGGCCTGTGTACTTTTGTCAGGGCGTCTACTCTTTTCATCTGAGAAAATGTTACACAAAGGAAATAAATTTCTCAGCTGTGCTATTGGAACTTTTAAAAAAGTTAAACTTTTCTCACAAAGAAGTTAAAGGGAAGTTATTAACTAAAACTAAGTAAGGTTTTTGACATGTACTGTATAAGGAAGAAATGACCTTTAGAAAAATGAAAAATACAGACTTTTTGAAACCCATTAGAATGGAAAAAAAAACTGTAAATGCCCTAAATAAAGGTCTTGAGTGACGGCAGCATTCTGTTGTCCTCTGCTTGCAACCAAAAGGTTGTGAAACTAAATGCTAAACAGTATTAAGTCTAAAACATTAGTGCATGGTTTCTTGTCAGACACCTACTTTGGAACATCATCTGTCTTTCCACTTTAAGTGCCTCTGAATGTCTTCTCATTCAGGCTGACAGTTTTATTTTTGTAATGCAAAAGATTTCTGTCCAACTGTCCAGCTATTAGTACTTGAATTATCATATAATGGAGGCTTACTTATGTCTTTTAACCATGCATTATGGGGTGGATTTGGTTATTTTCTCTGCATCGAATCCTAATGAATGTCGAGATCATACTGTATTTCTATTCTTAATCTAAGGAAATTGTTTTTTTTAATTCCACAGTGGAAAATGGCCTGTAGCGGTCAGAGCCAATGGGCATCTTTTGCTGAACTCTGAGAAGGTATGTCTTTAATATGAGGAAAGTATTATAATTACAATGTTTTTTGCATACCTGAATTTAAGCAGCCAGTCTGTTATCTTTAAGGTGGTCAAGATTTACCAGAACATAATTCTACACTGTAATATATTCTCTAATAGCATTTATGTGAACCTTAAAAAGTCACCATGAGTTTTTTTTAAATCAAATGTTTGTGACTTTAATATTGCAATTACTCCAGACAGATATTCAATGTCACTTGCATGTAATCGGGGAAGAAGGTATTCTTCAAGCTTCACACCAATATCTTATTTATATTATATAGATGGTGAAATGGTTTGAGGATTGAGAGAACAGAGAGTACAGATAAGGGAAGAATGCTCAAATTGGGGTGATGCAATTAGTGGAGTTGCACAGGGATCTGTCCTAGGGCCACTGCTCTACCTAATTGATATTGATTGTCTGTCATTTGTTGTAGTTGGTAAAATAGTCACAGTCAGTCCAAATTAAATCTCCAGAGAAGTGCAACCAGTAACATTGTTGAACTAAAGAGAATGTCCTGACAAGCTAAGAAAGATGAACTTTTTCAATCTCAGACAGACAAGACTGTAAGGAGACTGATTCATGCATTCAAAATCCTCAAAGGGATTGACAAAGTCATCGTAGTAAACGTCTTTTAAATCAGCAGTGAAACAACAAAAACAGACTGTATGTCACAAGTGGAAACTATGTGGAAGTGTATTTAAATCTAAGTACTATTTTACAGGGTTGTGGGAGAATGGAACATGAAGCTAAGACCCTAAAGCCTGGCTTCTTTCAAGATACAGTTTATACCTTGTAGTATCTTATATGAATATCCTGAGATCATTGGATAAATAAGTTAAGAACTACTGATGGCCTCCTCTTGTTTGTAACCTTTCTATTTTCTTATTTGTGTAATTGATTTTGATTGCTTTATTTAATTTCAGATGTCCAAATCCACTGGGAACTTTCTAACCTTAAGCCAGGCTGTCAATAAATTCTCTGCTGATGGTAAGATGAGATTTGAGGGCCTTTGAAGTTTTTCACATTGCATTTACTGGTATTCCGTTATTAATTTGTGAATATAACCTTTTTTTATAGCTTTTTTCATGTAGTGCTTTACATGAAATAAAATCATGCTGTTAGTATACATTGTTTTTTTTCTATAAATATTTGGAGTATATTCCTCAGTTATTAATTATCACAGTCTCAAAGCAATGTGATGTAAGAATTCTTTAAATTAGTCCCACAAGCTGGTATTAGTTAGATCTGAGCCAGACCCTGCATTACAAAGAATATTAATGCAGATTTAATTTCAACTGACCTAAATTTAGATTTTTCAAGAGGCTTGACTCATTTCTCATTTATGCTGCTTTCTTTTAGGTTTCTTTCATCTATGACCTATAATATTTACAGGTGTAGATAAAGCTGCAACCATATGGTTTCACACCTGGAGGTGGTGAATTTGCCAGTTTTTTATTTCTTTCTTAAAAGGAACAAAATGCTTCCAGGTTTTTAAAATAAATAATTATTTTAAGTTACTTACTTTACTGTTCAAGTAAAAATATTAAACTACATGAAAGTTGACTTGTGAAAACGGGGTATTTCTTAACACAAAGGGTTGTGGGAGTATAGAACAGGATGCCCCAACCATGCAGCCAAAAGTCTATTTTATTTCATGAAATGGCTGGATGAGATTTTCTAATTAATTGGCTACTTCCTACCAATGGGATTGGATGGGGCTTCCTCATAAATATAGGATACCCATACATTAGATGTTTTATATACTGTAAATCTAGGAATGGCCTTTAAACCAGACAGCCCCCTGAGGTGCCACTTCCTATTTATATTCATGAATATTTTTTGCTTTTACAATATCCTGCAAAACCAGTTCTGTTTTAACTGGCACCCGGAGTATATTTATCCCATTTGCATTTATAGCAGTTAGAGTTGCAGTTTCCTTTTTTAAAAGAATATCTCCAAAAAAGCACTTGGCTAAGCCTGATAAAATATTATTTTATCTAATATTATTAAAAGCACAATCTTATTCTCATGGAGGAATTAAAGGATGTGTGAATTGGTTTAACAGGGGTGACACCTCTGTGTAGCCTGATTTTTTTTTTCAGAAACTAGAAAAGACTACACCTTTTCAGCACTAGGAAGGTACTTGTTTAGTAAGGAGTGATAGTGTGGCATTCTTCCAACTGGATTCGAATTTCCAACCTGAGCCACCTGTCAGTATGGCGACAGCAGACACTTATCCCTTATCCCTTGGATAAGACGTTAAACTGAGGTCATGACTATTATAATCACAGGTTTCATGGCATTGTTCATAATCATTGTTAATCTCACAGAACATTAGAAATACAATTAAACATAAATTAAAATTACAATTGACACAAAGCCATTCAGCTCATTTAGTATTTGGACGCTTATACAGTAGGTCTGAGGATCTCATTTGGCCACTTTTAGAA